>NC_080381.1:69132678-69236563 GCF_014773155.1 Arachis stenosperma | reverse complement strand
CTTTGGTTGCGCTCAATACCATGGCATTACACACTTCGCACACTAACCAGCAAGTGCACTGGGTCGTCCAAGTAATAAACCTTACGTGAGTAAGGGTCGATCCCACGGAGATTGTTAGTATTGAAGCAAGCTATGGTCATCTTGTAAATCTTAGTCAGGCAAACTCAGATATATATGGTAATGAACGAAAATAACATAAAAGATAAGGATAGTGATACTTATGTAATTCATTGGTAGGAACTTCAGATAAGCGCATGAAGATGCCTTCCCTTCCGTCTCTCTGCTTTCCTACTGTCTTCATCCAACCCTTCTTACTCCTTTCCATGGCAAGCTCGTATAGGGTCTCACTGTTGTCAGCAGCTACCTCCCATCCTCGCAGTGAAAGCTAATGCTCAATACTCTGTCACAGTACGGCCAATCACCGGTTCGGTTCCCTCCCCTACCGGAATAGAATAACTCTTTTGCGTCTGTCACTAACGCCCAGTAGGTTACGGGTTTGAAGCACGTCACAGTCATTCAATCATTGAATCCTACTCAGAATACCACAGACAAGGTTAGACCTTCCGGATTCTCTTGAATGCTGCCATCAGTTCTGCCTATACCACGAAGACTCTGATCTCACGGAATGGTTGGCTCGTTTGTCAGGCGAGCACTCGGTTGTCAGGCGATCAACCATGCATCGTGCAATCAGGAATCCAAGAGATATTCACTAAGCCTCAGATGCTTGTAGAACAAGAATGGTTGTCAGTCACCTTGTTCATGGTGAGAATGGTGATGGGCGTCAATCATCACCTTCATCATGTTGAAGATCAAGTGATATCTTGGATAAGAACAAGCGGAATTTGAATGAAAGAACAATAGTAATTGCATTAATACTCGAGGTACAGTAGAGCTCCACACCTTAATCTATGGTGTGTAGAAACTCCACCGTTGAAAATACATAAGCATAAGGTCTAGGCATGGCCGAATGGCCAGCCTCCCAATGATCTAAGAACTAAAATGTCCAAGATGATCTAGAGATCTCAAAGTGATCAAAAGATTTCTATACAATAGTAAAAGGTCCTACTTATAAGAAACTAGTAGCCTAGGGTGTACAGAAATGACATAAAAATCCTCTTCCGGGCCCACTTGGTGTGTGCTTGGGCTGAGCAATGAAGCAATTTCGTGTAGAGACTCTTCTTGGAGTTAAACGCCAGCTTTGGTGCCAGTTTGGCGTTTAACTCCCCTTTGGGTGCCAGTTCCGGCGTTTAACGCTGGAATTTCTTGAGGTGACTTTGAACGCCGGTTTGGGCCATCAAATCTTGGGCAAAGTATGGACTATTATATATTGCTGGAAAGCCCAGGATGTCTACTTTCCAACGCCGTTGAGAGCGCGCCAATTGGGCTTCTGTAGCTCCAGAAAATCCACTTTGAGTGCAGGGAGGTCAGAATCCAACAGCATCTGCAGTCCTTTTGAGTCTCTGGATCAGATTTTTGCTCAGGTCCCTCAATTTCAGCCAGAAAATACCTGAAATCACAGAAAAACACACAAACTCATAGTAAAGTCCAGAAAAGTGAATTTTAACTAAAAACTAATAAAAATATACTAAAAACTAACTAGATCATACTAAAAACATACTAAAAACAATGCCAAAAAGTATACAAATTATCCGCTCATCACTTCTCTTAGCTTTCGCTTCAAGGTCCTTTCAGGTTCAGGGTCAGCTTCAACAAGAATGCCTTTGTCTTTGTTCCTGCTCATATGAAAGAGAAGAGAACAAGAAAATATGGAATCCTCTATGTCACAATATAGAGATTCCTTGAGGTGTCAGAGGAAAAGAAAAATAGAAGGAAGAAGTAGAGAATTCGAACTTAGTGAGATAGAGTTCGAATTGTGCATTGAGGAGGAGTGGTACTCCATAAATAGAAGGATGTGAGAAGTGGGGAAGAGATTTTTCGAAAATTAAGTTTAAAAAGATTTTAAAAACATTTTGAAAAACTTTAATTGATTTTCGAAAATCAAGAGTGGGAAAGAAATCAAGTAATTTTTGAAAAAGATTTTGAAATTAGAAATCAAAAAGATATGATTGAAAACTATTTTGAAAAAGATGTGATTAAAAAGATATGATTGAAAAGTTATGGTTTTAAAAAGATATGATTGAAAACAATTTTAAAAAAAGATTTGATTTTAAAAATTAATGACTTGCCTAACAAGAAAAGATATGATTCAAACATTAAACCTTCCTCAACAGAAAAGGTAACATACTTGAATTGTTGAATCAAATCATTAATTGATAGCAAGCATCTTTGAAAAAGGAAAGAAATTGATTTGAAAAAGATTTGATTGAAAAGATATGATTTGAAAAAGATTTGATTTTGAAAAACTTTGAAAACTTGAAAAAAAATCTGAATTAAAAACAGAATCTTCCCTCTTGTGCCATCCTGGCGTTAAACGCCCAGAATGGTGCACATTCTGGCGTTTAACGCCCAATGCACTACCTTTTTGGGCGTTAAACGCCCAACCAGGCACCCTGGCTGGCGTTTAAACGCCAGTCTGTCCTTCTTCACTGGGCGTTTTGAACGCCCAGCTTTTTCTGTGTAATTCCTCTGCTGCATGTTCTGAATCTTCAATTCCCTGTACTATTGACTTGTATATAGAACCAAGATCAAATAAACAATGCATGCAAGACACCAAACTTAAAATTAGAAACTAGACTCAAACAAGAAACATAAAATATTTTTGGTTTTTATGATTTTGAAATTTTTTTGGATTTTTTCGAAAATTATATGGAAATAGAAAATAAAGGTTTCAGAATTCTTAATTTGGATTCCAAGAATCATTGCAATGCTAGTCTAAGACTCCGGTCCAGGAATTAGACATGGCTTCACAGCCAGCCAAGCTTTCAAAGAAAGCTTCGGTCCAAAACACTAGACATGGCCAATGGCCAGCCAAGCCGTAGCAGATCATTGCTCCAATAGCAAGATTGATAGAAATCAACAAGCTCTTGTGATGATCAGTTGAAACCTCGGTCCAATAAGATTAGACATGGCTTCACAGCCAGCCAGACTTCAACGGATCATCATGAAACTCTAGAACTCATTCTTAAGAATTCTGAAAAAATACCTAATCTAAGCAACAAGATGAACCGTCAGTTGTCCATACACGAAACGATCCCCGGCAACGGCGCCAAAAACTTGGTGGGCGAAATTGTGATCACTACAACTTCGCACAACTAACCAGCAAGTGCACTGGGTCGTCCAAGTAATAAACCTTACGCGAGTAAGGGTCGATCCCACAGAGATTGTTGGTATGAAGCAAGCTATGGTCACCTTGTAAATCTTAGTCAGGCAGACTCAAATGGGTATAGATGATAAATAAAACATAAAGATAAAGATAGAGATACTTATGTATATCATTGGTGAGAGCTTCAGATAAGCGTATGAAGATGCTTTGTCCCTTCCGTCTCTCTGCTTTCCTACTGTCTTCATCCAATCCTTCTTACTCCTTTCCATGGCAAGCTTATGCAAGGGTTTCACCGTTGTCAGTGGCTACCTCCCATCCTCTCAGTGGAAATGTTCAACGCACCCTGTCACGGCACGGCTATCCATCTGTCGGTTCTCAATCAGGCCGGAATAGAATCCAGTGATTCTTTTGCGTCTGTCACTAACGCCCCGCCCTCAGGAGTTTGAAGCACGTCACAGTCATTCAATCATTGAATCCTACTCAGAATACCACAGACAAGGTTAGACCTTCCGGATTCTCTTGAATGCCGCCATCAGTTCTTGCCTATACCACGAAGACTCTGATCTCACGGAATGGCTGGCTCGGTTGTCAGGCGAGCGCTCGGTTGTCAGGCGATCAACCATGCATCGTGTATCAGGAATCCAAGAGATATTCACCCAATCAAAGGTAGAACGGAGGTGGTTGTCAGTCACACGTTCATAGGTGAGAATGATGATGAGTGTCACAGATCATCTCATTCATCAAGTTGAAGAACAAGTGATATCTTAGAACAAGAACAAGCGGGATTGAATAGAAAAACAATAGTAATTGCATTAATACTCGAGGTACAGCAGAGCTCCACACCTTAATCTATGGTGTGTAGAAACTCCACCGTTGAAAATACATAAGAACAAGGTCTAGGCATGGCCGTGAGGCCAGCCTCCCAATGATCAAAAGATTCAAAGATCTCAAGATGATCTCAGATCCAAAGATGAAAATACAAATAGCAAAAGGTCCTATATATAGGGAACTAGTAGCTTAAGAATTACAAAGATGAGTAAATGACATAAAAATCCACTTCCGGGCCCACTTGGTGTGTGCTTGGGCTGAGCAATGAAGCATTTTCGTGTAGAGACTCTTCTTGGAGTTAAACGCCAGCTTTTATGCCAGTTTGGGCGTTTAACTCCCATCCTTGTGCCAGTTCCGGCGTTTAACGCTGGAAATTCTGAAGGTGACTTTGAACGCCGGTTTGGGCCATCAAATCTCGGGCAAAGTATGGACTATCATATATTTCTGGAAAGCCCAGGATGTCTACTTTCCAATGCCATTGAGAGCGCGCCAATTGGGCTTCTGTACCTCCAGAAAATCCACTTTGAGTGCAGGGAGGTCAGAATCCAACAGCATCTGCAGTCCTTTTCAGTCTCTGAATCAGATTTTTGCTCAGGTCCCTCAATTTCAGCCAGAAAATACCTGAAATCACAGAAAAAAACACAAACTCATAGTAAAGTCCAGAAAAGTGAATTTTAACTAAAAACTAATAAAAATATACTAAAAACTCAACCAAATATACTAAAAACATACTAAAAACAATGCCAAAAAGCGTACAAATTATCCGCTCATCACTTATACCACGAAGATTCTGATTAAAGAATCCAAGAGATACACGCTCGTTCTAAGGTAGAACGAAAGTGGTTGTCAGTCACGTGTTCATAGGTGAGAATGATGATGAGTGTCATGGATCATCAAATTCATCATATTGAAGTGCAACGAATATCTTAGAATAAGAATAAGCTGAATTGAATAGAAGATAGTAGTAATTGCATTAATACTCGAGGTACAGCAGAGCTCCACACCTTAATCTATGGTGTGTAGAAACTCCACCGTTGAAAATACATAAGTGATGGTCCATGCATGGCCAAATGGCCAGCCTTCCCAAAGGACATATGAATTTGAAATATGGGAAAAAGACCTCCAGTACAATAGTAAAAGGTTCTATTTATACTAAACTAGTTACTAGGGTTTACATAAATAAGTCTTAGTGTAGAAATCCACTTCTGGGGCCCACTTTGGTGTGTGCTTGGGCTGAGCTTGAGCTTTACACGTGCAGAGGCTTCTCTTGGGGTTAAACGCCAATTTCTAACGTGTTTTTGGCGTTTAACTCTGGTTTGTGACGTGTTTTTGGCGTTTTACTCCAGAATGTAGCATATAACTGACGTTGAACGCCAGTTTGCATCAACTAAACTCTAATAAATTATGAACTGTTATATATTTCTGGAAAGCCCTAGATGTCTACTTTCCAACGTAATTGAGAGCGCACCATTTGGAGTTCTGTAGCTCCAAAAAATGCATTTTGAGTGCAGGGAGGTCAGAATCCAATAGCATTAGCATTCCTTTTTCAGCCTGAATCAGATTTTTGCTCAGGTGCCTCAATTTCAGCCAGAAAATACCTAAAATCATAGAAAAACACACAAACTCATAGTAAAGTCCAGAATTATGAATTTTGCATGAAAACTAATAAAAACATCCCTAAAAGTAGCTAGAACCTACTAAAAACTACCTAAAAACAATGCCAAAAAGCGTATAAATTATCCGCTCATCACAACACCAAACTTAAATTGTTGCTTGTCCCCAAGCAACTGAAAATCAAATAGGATAAAATGAAGAGAATATACTATAAATCCCAAAATATCAATGAATATTAGTTCTAATTAGATGAGCGGGAGTTGTAGCTTTTTGCTTCTGAACAGTTTTGGCATCTCACTTTATCCTTTGAAGTTTAGAATGATTGGCATCTATAGGAACTCAGAGTTCAGATAGTGTTATTGATTCTCCTAGTTAAGTATGTTGATTCTTGAACACAGCTACTTTATGAGTCTTGGCCGTGGCCCTAACCACTTTGTTTTCCAGTATTACCACCAGATACATAAATGCCACAGACACATGACTGGGTGAACCTTTTCAGATTGTGACTCAGCTTTGCTAAAGTCCCCAGTTAGAGGTGTCCAGAGCTCTTAAGCACACTCTTTTTGCTTTGGATCACGACTTTAACCATTGAGTCTCAAGCTTTTCACTTGGACCTGCATGCCACAAGCACATGGTTAGGGACAGCTTGATTTAGCCGCTTAGGCCTGGATTTTATTTCCTTGGGCCCTCCTATCCATTGATGCTCAAAGCCTTGGATCCTTTTTACCCTTGCCTTTTGGTTTTAAGGGCTATTGGCTTTTTCTGCTTGCTTTTTTTCTTTTTCTTTTATTTTTTTTGCCACTTTTTTTCCACAAGCTTTTGTTATTCACTGCTTTTTCTTGCTTCAAGAATCAATTTTATGATTTTTCAGATTATCAATAACATTTCTCTTGTTCATCATTTTTTCAAGAGCCAACAATTTTAACGTTCATAAACAACAAGATCAAAAATATGCACTGTTCAAGCATTCATTCAGAAAACAAAAAGTATTGTCACCACATCAATATAATTAAACTAATTTCAAGGATGAATTCGAAACTCATGTACTTCTTGTTCTTTTGTATTAAAAACGTCTTTCATTTAAGAAAGGTGAAGGATTCATGGAATTATTCATAGCCTTAAGACATAGACACTAAATACTAATGATCATGTAATAAAGACACAAACATAGACAAACATGAAGCTCAAAAACCGAAAAACAGAGAGATGAGAACAAGGAAGTTAAGGAATGAGTCCACCTTAGTGATGGTGGCGCCTTCTCCTTGAAGGACCAATGATGTCCTTGAGCTCCTCTATGTCTCTTCCTTGCCTTTGTTGCTCCTCCCTTATAGCTCTTTGATCTTCTCTAATTTCATTGAGAATGATGGAGTGCTCTTGGTGTTCCACCCTTAATTGGTTCATGTCGTGACTCAATCCTTCTAGAGAAGTGTTGAGTTGTTCCCAATAGTTATTTGGAGGAAAATGCATCCCTTGAGGCATCTCAGGGATTTCTTGATGATGAGCTTCCTTATGCATCTCTTGATCCATGAATAGGCTCTCTTGTTTGCTCCATCCTTTTCTTAGTGATGGGCTTGTCCTCTTCAATGAGGATGTCTCCTTCTATGACAACTCTAGCTAAGTAGCATAGATGGAAAATGAGATGAGGAAAAGCTAGCCTTGCCAAGGTTGAGTGCTTTTCGGCTACTTTGTAGAGTTCTAGAGAGATAACTTCATGAACTTCTACTTTCTCTCCAATCATGATGCTATGGATCATGATGGCCCGATCCACAATTACTTTGGATCGCTTGCTAGTGGGGATGATGGAGCGTTGGATGAACTCCAACCATCCTCTAGCCACAGGCTTAAGGTCTAGTCTTCTCAATTGAACCGGCTTGCCTTTTAAGTCTCTTTTCCATTGAGCTCCTTCCACACATATGTCCATGAGGACTTCGTCCAACCTTTGATCAAAGTTGACCCTTCTAGTGTAGGGGCGTGCGTCTTCTTGCATCATAGGCAAGTTGAACGCCAACCTTACGTTCTCTGGACTGAAATCTAAGCATTTCCCCCGAACCATTGTAAGCCAATTCTTTAGGTTTGGGTTCATGCTTTGATCATGGTTCCTAGTGATCCATGCATTTGCATAGAACTCTTGAAACATTAAGATCCCGACTTGTTGAATGGGGTTGGTAAGAACTTCCCAACCTCTTCTTTGGATCTCATGTCGGATCTCCGGATACTCATTTTTCTTGAGCATGAAAGGGACCTCGGGGATCACCTTCTTCTTGGCCACAACTTCATAGAAGTGGTCTTGATGGGCTTTTGAGATGAATCTCTCCATCTCTCATGACTTGGAGGTGGAAGCTTTTGTCTTCCCTTTCCTCTTTCTAGAGGTTTCTCCAGCCTTAGGTGCCATCAATGGTTATGGAAAAATAAAAAAGCTATGATTTTACCACACCAAACTTAGAATGTTGCTTGTCCTCGAGCAAAAGAAGAAAGAATAGATGAAGAAGAAGAAGATATGGAAGAGAGGGAGAGAGAAGTGTATTCGGCCAAAGGGGGAGAAGAGAGGGTAGTGATGTGTGAAAATGAAGAAGGATGTTGAGGGGTTTATATAGTAGAGGGAGAGGGGTTGGGTTCGGTCATTTAGGGTGGGTTTGGGTGGGGAAGAGATTTTGAATTTGAAGGTAGTGGGGTTTTATGGGGAAGAGTGGATGGATGTGATTGGTGAATGATGTTTGGGGAAGAGTGTTATGAAAAGGTTTGAGAGAGAGGGAGAAGGTAGGTGGGGATCTTGTGGGGTCCACAGATCCTGAGGTGTCAAGGATATCTCATCCCTGCACCTTTTAAGCGTGTAAAATGCCCTCTGTATGCAATCCTGGTGTTTAACGCCAGACTGCAGCATGTTTCTGGCGTTAAACGCCACTTCCATGCTTGTTTAGGGCGTTCAACGCCAATCTGCAGCATGTTTCTGGCGTTTAAACGCCAGTGAGTTCCCCCTCTAGGGTGTGCTTTTTCTTCTGCTATTTTTTATTTTGTTTTTAATTTTTGCAATTATTTTGTAACTCCATATGATCATAAACCTAATAAAACATAAAAGAACAATAGAAATATAGATAAATAAAAATTGGGTTGCCTCCCAATAAGCGCTTCTTTAATGTCAATAGCTTGACAGTGAGCTCTCATGGAGCTTCACAGATGTTCAGAGCATTGTTGGGACCTCCCAGCAACAAACTTAGAGTTTGAATATGGGGGTTCAACACCAAACTTAGAATTTGGTTATGGCCTCCCAACACCAAACTTAGAGTTTGATTGTGGGGCCTTTTTTGACTCTGTATTGAGAGAAGCTTATCGTGCCTCTTTTCCATGGTTACAGAGGGATAACCTTGAGCTTTAAACACAAGGTAGTCCCCATTCAATTGAAGGACTAGCTCTCCTCTGTCAACATCAATCACAGCTCCTGTTGTGGCTAGGAAGGGTCTTCCAAGGATGATGCATTCATCCTCATCCTTCCCAGTGTCTAGGATTATGAAATCAGCAGGGATATAAAGGCCTTTAACCTTCACTAACACGTCATCTACCAATCCATAAGCTTGTTTTATTGACTTGTCTGCCATCTCTAATGAGATTATTGCAGATTGTACCTCAAAGATCCCCAGTTTCTCCATTACAAAGAGTGGCATAAGATTTATACCTGACCCCAGATCACACAGAGCCTTCTCAAAGGTCATGGTGCCTATGGTACAGGGTATTATGAATTTACCAGGATCTTGTTTCTTTTGAGGTAAAGTTTGCTGAACCCATGTATTTAGTTCATCTACCTAAGTCTCATTACCAAACAACTTGGCATTCAACTTCATGATGGCTCCAAGATATTGAGCAACTTGCTCTTTAGTTACATCTTCATCCTCTTCAGAGGAAGAATAATTCTCAGAGCTCATGAATGGCAAAAAGAAATTTAATGGAATCTCTATGGTCTCTATATGAGCCTCAGATTCCTTTAGGTCCTCAATAGGGAACTCCTTTCTATCTGGGGGACGTCCCATGAGGTCTTCCTTATTGGGATTCACGTCCTCCCCTTCCTCTTTGGATTCAGCCATTTAATTATATCAATGGCCTTGCACTCTCATTTTGAATTCTCTTCTGTATTGCATGGGAGAGTACTAGGAGGAGTTTCAGTGATTTTCTTACTCAGCTGACCCACTTGTCCCTCCAAGTTTCTAATAGAGGACCTTGTTTCATTCATGAAACTTAAAGTGGCCTTAGATAGATCAGAGACTATGTTTACTAAGCTAGAGGGGCTCTGCTCAGATTTCTCTGTCTGTTGCTGGGAAGATAATGGAAAAGGCTTGCTATTGCTAAACCTATTTCTTCCACCATTATTAAAGCCTTGTTGAGGCTTTTGTTGATCCTTCCATAAGAAATTTGCATGATTTCTCCATGAGGAATTATAGGTGTTTCCATAGGGTTCACCCATGTAATTCACCTCTGCCATTGCAGGGTTCTCAGGATCATAAGCTTCTTATTCAGAAGATGCCTCTTTAGTACTGTTGGATGCATTTTGCCATCCATTCAAACTCTGAAAAATCATGTTGACTTGCTGAGTCAATATTTTGTTCTGAGCCAATATGGCATTCAGAGTATCAATTTCAAAAACTCTCCTCTTTTGAGGTGTCCCATTACTCACAGGGTTCCTCTCAGAGGTGTACATGAATTGGTTATTTGCAACCATGTCAATGAGTTCTTGAGCTTCTGCAGGCATTTAAATTTAGGTGAATAGATCCACCTGCAGAATGGTCCAGTGACATCTTAGACAATTCAGACAGACCATCATAGAATATATCCAAGATGGTCTACTCTGAAAGCATGCCAAAAGGACACTTTTTGATCAACTGCTTGTATCTTTCCCAAGCTTCATAGAGGGATTCACCATCTTTTTGCTTGAAGGTCTGAACATCCACTCTAAGCTTGCTCAGCTTTTGAGGAGGAAAGAACTTGGCCAGGAAGGCCGTGACCAGCTTATCCCAAGAGTCCAAGCTATCTTTAGGTTGTGAGTCCAACCATGTTCTAGCTCTGTCTCTCACAGCAAAAGGGAAAAGCATGAACCTGTAGACTTCAGGATCTACTCCATTAGTCTTAACAGTATCACATATCTACAAGAATTCAGTTAAAAACTGATAGGGATCTTCTGATGGAAGTCCATGAAACTTGCAGTTTTGTTGCATTAGAGCAACTAGTTGAGTCTTCAGCTCAAAATTGTTTACTCCAATGGCAGGGATTGAGATGCTTCTTCCATAAAAATTGGAAGTAGGTGTAGTATAATCACCAAGCATCCTCCTTGCATTATTATTGGGTTCGGCCATGTCTCCTTCTTTTTCGAGATTCTCTTTAAGGTTTTCTCTGAATTGTTGTGCTTTAGCTTCTGTCAGCTTCTTCTTCAGAGTCCTTTCAGTTTCAGGATCTACTTCAACAAGAATGTTCTTGTCCTTTCTCCTACTCATATAAAAAAGAAGAGAACAGAAAAGAAGAGGAATCCTCTATGTCACAGTATAGATATTCCTTTATGTGAGTAGAAGAAGAAAAGAATAGAAGAAGGAGAAGAGAAAAATTCGAACACAGAGAGGAAGAGAGGGTTCGAATTTTAATATGAAGAGAAGTGTTAGTAAATGAATAAATAAATAGAAAGAGATAAGAGAGAAGAGTTTTCAAAAATTGTTTTTGAAAAAAAAGTTAGTGATTTTCAAAAATTAAGAGAAGAAATAAAATTAAAATTAAAATTTGAAACAATTAGTTAATTAAAAAGAATTTTGAAAAAGAGGAAGGAAATTTCGAAAATTAGAGAGAGAAAAGTAGTTAGGTGGTTTTGAAAAAGATAAGAAACAAACAAAAAGTCAATTAGTTAGTTGAAAAAGATTTGAAAAGATGAGAAGTTGGAAAATATTTTTGAAATTGATTTTGAAAAAGATATGATTTGAAAAAGATATGATTGAAAAGATATTTTGAAAAAGATTTGAAAAGGAAATTAAAAAGCTTTTATTTTTAAAATTAAAATTGATTACTTGACTAACAAGAAACTAAAAGATATGATCCTAAAATTTAAAGATTGAACCTTTCTTAACAAGAAAGTAACAAATTCAAATTTTTGAATCAATCACATTAATTTTTAGTAAAGTTTTCGAAAATCATGAAATAAAGATAAGAAAAAGATTTTGAAAATCAATTTTAAAAAATTTTCAAAAATAACAAAAGGAAAAAGAAAAGATTTGATTTTGAAAAAGATTTTGAAAAGATAAGATTTTTAAAATTGAAATCTTGACTTGATTAACAAGAAACAACTTATTTTAAAAATTTTTGACTAAGTCAACCCAAAGATTTCGAAATTTATGAAAGAAATAAGGAAAAGATATTTTTTATTTTTTTGAATTTTTAATGATGAGAGAGAAAAACACAAATATGACCCAAAACATGAAAATTTTGGATCAAAACCAATTATGCATGCAAGAACACTATGAATGTCAAGATGAACACCAAGAACACTTTGAAGATCAAGATGAACTTCAAGACTTATTTTTGAAAAATTTTCAAGAAAAGAAAAACATGCAAGACACCAAACTTAGAAATTTTTCATGCTTAGACACTATGAATGCAAAAATGCATATGAAAAACAACAAAAGATACAAAACAAGAAAATATGAAGATCAAACACAAAGACTTACCAAAAACAACTTGAAGACCATGCCTGAATTTTTCGAATAATGCAAGAATTTTAAGAACATGCAATTGACACCAAACTTAAAAATTGACACTAGACTCAAACAAGAAACACAAAATATTTTTGGTTTTTTATGATTTTATTAAATTTTTTTTGGATTTTTTGAAAATTTATTTTTAGAAAAACGAAAACAGTGAAAAAAATTAGTTTGAAAAATTTTTGAAAACTTTGTGAAAACAAAATAAGAAGAAAATTACCTAATCTGAGCAACAAGATAAACCGTCAGTTGTCCAAACTCTAACAATCCCCGGCAACGGCGCCAAAAACTTGGTGCATGAAATTGTGATCATCAACAATAGCACCAAAGACTTGGAGCTCTCAAACGTGAATCACACTTTGTCACAACTTCGTGTAACTAACCAGCAAGTGCACTGGGTTGTCCAAGTAATACCTTACGTGAGTAAGGGTCGATCCAACAGAGATTGTTGGTATGAAGCAAGCTATGGTCATCTTGTAAATCTCAGTTAGGCGGATTCAAATGGTTATAATGGTTTTCGAATATAAAGATAAATAAAGCATAAAATAGAGATAGAGATACTTATGTAAATCATTGGTGGGAGTTTCAGATAAGTGTTTGGAGATGCTTTGTCCCTTCTGAATCTCTGCTTTTCTATTGCCTTCCTCCAATCCTTCATACTCCTTTCTATGGCAAGCTGTATGTAGGGCGTCACCGTTGTCAATGGCTACTTCCCATCATCTCAGTGAAAATGTTTCAAATGCTCTGTCACAGCACGGCTAATCATCTGTCGGTTCTCGATCATGTCGGAATAGAATCCAGTGATTCTTTTGCGTCTGTCACTACGCCCAACACTCGCGAGTTTGAAGCTCGTCACAGTCATTCCATCTCAGATCCTACTCGGAATACCACAAACAAGGTTTAGACTTTCCAGATCTTAGGAATGGCCGCCAATAATTCTAGCTTATACCACGAAGACTCCGATCTTTCGGAATGGAGGCTAAGAGATACGCGCTCGATCTAAGGTAGAACGGAAGTGGTTGTCAGGCATGCGTTCATAGGTGAGAATGATGATGAGTGTCATGAATCATCACATTCATCATGTTGAAGTGCAGCAAATATCTTAAAATAAGAATAAGCTAAATTGAATAGAAGAACAATAGTAATTGCATTAATACTCGAGGTACAGCAGAGCTCCACACCTTAATCTATGGTGTGTAGAAACTCCACTGTTGAAAATACATAAGTGATGGTCCAGACATGGCCGAATGGCCAGCCCCCATGAAGGTCTATAATTGCATACACTAATTAAAGATCAATCCAAAGACTAGACGCCTAGTACAATAGTAAAAAGTTCTAAACTCGAATAAAGTATGAACCATTATATATTGCTGGAAAGCCCTAGATGTCTAATTTCCAACCCAATTGAGATTGCACCATTTGGAGTTCTGTAGCTCTAGAAAATCCATTTCGAGTGCAGGGAGGTCAGAATCCAATAGCATCAGTAGTCCTTTGTCAGCCTCCTATCAGATTTTTGCTCAGGTCCCTCAATTTCAGCTAGAAAATACCTAAAATCACAGAAAAACACACAAATTCATAGTAAAGTCCAGAAATGTGAATTTTGCATAAAAACTAATAAAAACATCCCTAAAAGTAGCTAGATCCTACTAAAAATACCTAAAAACAATGTCAAAAAGCGTATAAATTATCCGCTCATCAGAATGATTCTAACCACTTTACTGCCTTATCTCTGAGTGATAAAGGGAACAAGAGTAGTTTGTAGATGTCAGGTTGTACCCCGTTGGACTTTACAGTATCACATATCCTCAAGAATGTGCTGAGATGTTGGTTGGGATCTTCTTGGGCACTCCCTTCATATGAGCAATTATTCTGAACAAGTGTGATGAGCTGAGGCTTCAGCTCAAAGTTATTGGCATGAATTGTTGGCTTTAGGATGCTGCTGTCACAATTTCCTGGGTTTGGGTTGATGTAGGAGCAACTCCGCCTATGTTACACTTGCGGTACATAGCCGGTCCCAAGCCCGGATAAAGGAGGAGGGTTGTGTTAGGTCTTCGGCAACCAACATAAAAATATAGCCGAACCCCCATGACATGAATCAAAGACATTATTGCGCTAAAGCTAGGTCGTTGCCCGGAAGCAACGCGCCGTATGGCTCGAGTACGGTGTCGAAGCAAGAGCCGCTGCATCAGTGCCCGGATGTAGTGTTAAATGAGCAAGGGTTCTCGCGTTTTCGTGAACGGACGAGGGTAAATAAGCTAGTTCACAAAGGAAAAGGTAAAGGTCGAAGCGACAGAAGGTTGAGATTTGGGACATGGAACATAGGCACTCTAACAGGAAAGTCCATGGAGGTGGTGGACACCATGACAAGGAGGAAGATTAACATTATGTGCCTATAAGAAACGAAATGGGTTGGTGCAAAGGCTAGGGAGTTGGATACTTCTGGTTTCAAACTTTGGTATACAGGAAAGGTGAAGAATAGGAATGGGGTCGGAATAATTGTGGATAAGCAGTGGAAGAAGGACGTAGTGGATGTCAAGAGGGTGGGAGATCGGATCATCTCTATCAAACTTGTGGTGGAGGGAGGTGCTTTCCATGTGATTAGCGCCTATGCACCGCAAGTGGGTTCGGACGAACAACACAAGATAAGGTTTTGGGAGGATCTAGAGAGTTTGGTTCAAGGCATACCTTTGGGAGATAAGATTTTCTTAGGAGGAGATTTAAATGGCCATGTTGGGAGAGAAGTGACTGGATATGGGAGTATTCACGGAGGCCATGGTTTCGGGGTGATCAATGCCGAAGGTAAAACTATTTTGGGCTTTTCCTCAACTTTTGATCTTCTCATCGCAAATATATGTTTTAAAAAGAGAGACGAACATCTTATAACCTATAAGAGTGGCATGACAAGCTCTCAAGTCGACTTCTTCTTGTTGAGGAGAGTCGACCGGAAATTTTGCATTAACTGTAAAATTATCCCGGGAGAGAGTTTGACAACATAGCATAGGGTGCTCGTCATGGATTTTCGCGTTGAGCAAAAGTTGAGGAAAAGACATCATACGAAGAACCCAAGGACGAGGTGGTGGCGGATGAAAGGTGAGGAACAAAGAAACTTCCTAAGACGGGTAGGAGAAGAGGCAAAGTGGGATGGGAATGGAAGCGCGGAAGAGATGTGGAGGAGATGGCAGAAGTTATTAGAAGAACAGCAAAAGAAAGTTTTGGTGAATCTAAAGGAATAGGACCAAGAGACAAGGAGTCCTGGTGGTGGAATGCGAGTATACAAGAAAAGATAAAGATAAAAAGGGAATGCTTTAAAGAGTGGTCTTTATGCCGCAATGCAGATAACTGGGAAAAATATAAGGCGGCTAAGAAAGAGACAAAAGTGGCTGTAAGTGAAGCAAGGACAAAAGCATATGAGGGTCTCTACCAGTCTTTGGGCACAAAGGAAGGAGAAAAATGTATATATAGGATCGCAAAGAGTCGGAAAAGAAGAACGAGAGATTTGGATCAGGTTAAGTGCATAAAGGATAAGGATGGAGAGGTGTTGGCTCAAGAGGAGAAGATTAATGAAAGGTGGAAGAGCTACTTCTACGAGTTATTTAATGAGGGACAGAAGACTCTTCCGAGCCTTGGTCGATTATGCACAAGGGAAGAAGATCAAAACTTTGACTACTATCGAAGGATTCGAGACTTCGAGGTAAAAGAGGCTTTAAAGCAGATGAAAAATGGCAGGGCAGTAGGACCTGATAATATCCCGATTGAGGTTTGGAAGGGTCTTGGAGGAAAAGGCATCAACTGGTTAACCAAGCTTTTTAATGAGATTTTAAGGTCAAAGAAGATGCCTGATGAGTGGAGAAAGAGCACCTTGGTACCTATCTACAAGAATAAGGGGGATATACAAAGTTGCGGAAACTATAGAGGGATTAAGCTTATGAGTCATACTATGAAGTTATGGGAAAGGGTGATAGAATGGAGGTTGAGAAAAGAGACACAAGTAACAGAGAACCAATTTGGATTTATGCCAGGCAGATCTACCACTGAAGCGATATACCTATTAAGAAGGATGATGGAGAGGTATTGATGTGCGGAAAACGATCCGACACAAAACTCACCGGCAAGTGTACCGGGTCGCATCAAGTAATAATAACTCACATGAGTGAGGTCGATCCCACAGAGATTGAAGGATTGAGCAATTTTAGTTTAGTGGTTGATTTAGTCAAGCGAATCAAGTATTGGTTGAGTGATTTGTGTTTAACAGGAAGTAAAATTGCTTGGAATGTAAAGGGGGAAGGGAAAATTGCAGTAAATTAAAGAGCAGGAAAGTAAACTTGCAGAATCTTAAAGAACAAGAAAGTAAATGACAGAAACTTAAAGTGCAAGAGATGTAAATTGCAGTAACTTGAATTGCAAGGAATATAAATTGCTTGAATGTAAAAGGGATTTGAGGACAGGGATTGCAGAATTTAAACAAGAGAAATTGAGTTGCAATAATCAATAGAACAGAAATTGCATTAGAAGCAATTGGAACTTAGACAGAAGGAAATTAAATGCAGCAGAGGTTCACAGAAGAACCAAAAGTAAATTAGGATCTCAGGTCTCCAGAGACTAGGTAGCAAAGCCTAGATCTCAATTGCCTTCCCAGATCCAAGTGCTCAAAGCAATTAACAAGAAATAGAAGAAGAAGCAGTAAAGGAAATTGAAATTGAATTTAATTGTGCAGAAAGGAATTAAAGAGATTTTGAATGGAGGTTGAGACAGAATTTCCTCAACTCTTCACACCCAAAACTCAAAACAAGAAAATTAAAAGTGCCCAAGCAAGAACGAGGAAGAAGAGAGATCAATTCTTCTCCCCAATTCTCTGAAATCTCAGTGAAGTCACCAAGAGAAGTTGCCCAAGCTCAAAATAACAGTAAAGGTTCAAGGAAAATTCAAAGTGCCAAAGATGAAAGTCAAGGTAAAAACGGAAGTAAAAGTAAAAAGTTCCTATTTACATCAAACTAACTCCTATTTATACACTTTCTATTCTTGGATCTTGGGATTTGGATGGGCTTTTGATTTGGTGAAGAATTGAATTAAATTGGATTTTTAATTCAATTTTTGGCCCATGAGAAGTTGCTTCCAGGAGGCTGCCCTGCCCTTGTGGAGGGCAGGGCAGAAAATGGTGCTTGGTGCGTGCATGGTGCGGCTTGGCGCGCAGGATTGGTGCGCAGATTGTTTCCCTGCCCGCGCGGAGGGCAGGGCAGGAAAAGTTGGTGCGCCAAAAATTGTGCTGTGGTGCGCGCTGGTGCTGCCAGGATCGTTCCTTGGTGCGCCAGACTCGTTTCTTGGTGCGCTAGAATCATGCCACACAAAATGCTGCCCTGCCCTCGCGGAGGGCAGGGCAGTGTTTCCAAAATGAAGTCCCGCGTTCGAATCCTAGCAGAAACACACGCTACTTAATTTCCTTGGCTTTCTTGGCATGGTGATGGCACTTAGTTCCTTGCTTCCTCATGGTCCCGGTTCAACTCTTGTGGCAAGCATTTGGAAACATTTTCCTTTGATTTTCTCCCCTTGTGAGCCCGATACTGCCCTTGTGGAGGGCAGGGCAACATTTTCTTCTTCTTGATTCCAAGGCACAGATTGGTGCTCTGCCCTTGTAGTGGGCAGGGCAGAGTTGCCTTTCATGCTTGGTTCCCTTATGTTGCCCTCCTAGAGGGCAGTGTGCCCTTGTGGAGGGCAATGCTTGCCTTCCTCATGTTGTGCGCCACACTTCCTCTCTCTTTGACCACACTTTCTTTTCCTTGGGCCACATTTCCTTAGGCCACGCTTTTCCTTTTTTTTCTTTTCTTCACCTACAATAAACCAAAACAACTACTCAAAGTATCACTAAATTCAAGAGGCTTATAAATCAATTAAAAATCAATTAAATTTAGCTTAAACCTCATGAGTTAACATTAATTTCATGGTGGTTGTTTGATTTAAAGAAGTTATGCATTTTCACTCCAAATCACTTACTTAGGATGCAAGAAAGTGCATAAATGCTAACAAAACAAGTGAAATTAGCTTGAAAAATGGGTATATGATGACTTGTCATCACAACACCAAACTTAAATCTTGCTTGTCCCCAAGCAAGCATCAAAACTAAGAGAAATTGAAATGAATAAGAAAAGAACACATATCCTTATTAGGCATATAGCAGAACTTGATCTATGGGGTCTTTATGCAGACAATGATAACTCAAGTTATTGTTTGCTGTTACATAATACACATTTTTCATCAAAGGTTTGCTAAACTTGCTGTTATAAGACTTACTCTTTACTCACTCCCTTGCTAACTTTTCTTTCTTATAATGCTTAACAAGCTTATTCTTTTGGAGGTTTGGTGTCTAATGTTGCAGTAATAGCCTTTGGCTTTGTTTTTTTTTTTTTTTTTTTTTGTTCTTTCTTTACTCAACATCTTTCCACCACAGACACATGGCTCACTAATTCTTCCTAGGATCATTGATGCCCAGCATCTCTTTGGATAACTAAATGTTCTGTATCTAAGTTGCCCTTTATTGTGGACTTTCAATTGGCCATCCCAAATCAGTTGATCTAAGTGATCGGGTTTTAAAATACCCCTTAGAATTTACTCATCCAAGCATATCTTAGTACAAGAACATCACAGGCATGTGTCCTAGGGTCCAAGCTATTGGTGTCCAACCTTTATTCTTTGTTTTTCTTTTCTTGCCACTTTGTCTTTTTCTTCTCCCTTTTCTTCCTGTTTTTGTTCTCAAGGGTTTATTGATAAGGGTCTTTATAACAGCAAGCTAACTCACACTTGAATGAGAATGATATTATGCAGCAATTATTTCATGAGTTATGCATTTAATCAAACACATATACCACCATTAATTTCCATTCTACTTATGCAACATTGGATATTTCACTTTTCAATTCAAACCAAATCTCTTTTATTCAAGCATATGGGAAACAAAACAAAATTAAAGCTAAGTGATGAATGACAAGCATTATGCAAATCATTTCTCTAGCTACTTATTAATCAACAGAAAGTACACGAAAAAGAAATAAAAAGGAATTAAACAGTGGAGGCATATCATGTTTCAGACATGCTTCTCCTTATTAGAAGAGTGAAAGAAGGTGAATGAAAGAACTTTGCCACCTTCTATTGGTCGTGGCTGCTGCTTGATTCTCCCTTCTTCTTCTTTCTCTTCCCTATCTTGGAATAATCTCGGATCTCTTCACCAGGACATCTTCTACCCCAGACAGAATCTAAGAGTCCTGAGAGCCCAACATCTTCCAATCTTTTAAAGGTTGCCTCCGTATAGTGACGAGACCTTGCTTGTTGCTTGGCTTCAAATTCAGGGCATTGCTCAAATGGCTTGATCTGAGGATTGAGTGTTGGCAAATTGTGGGTCAAGTACTCCAACCTTGCTTGCATGTTTTCATCATTCTCCATTCTTTGTGCATATCTCACTTCTCCCATGGTGTGATGAATATTCTTCCATTGATACAGGTTGTGACTGTATTCCCCTATTTTAGCTTGACTAAAATACAGCTTATCATATGATTCCTTGAATTTTTTGTATTGCTCTTTTTGTCCTTCAAGGATCTGTGCTTGAAATTCTTGCTGTTAAGTCATCATTTGCTGTTGCCATCTCTCTTGCTTCTCCTCCATTTGACGCTGCCAAGCTTCTCTCTCTTCTTTGTCTTTCAGATAGTGCTCCATAAACTCTGGATGGGGCTCTAGATATTTCTCTTGGCACCCCTGATTTTGCTCTTGTTGAGTCTGCATGAGTTGTTGAGATAGTTCTTCTATCGCCCTGTGTAACTGGCTCATGTCTATGGCATCATGAGCTTGATTTCGTCCTTCCTCTCTTTGTGATCTCCTTTGCTTGGGAGCTACCACCCCCTCTGGATCATCTTCTTCATTTATTCCTTCCATACTCTTCTTAGTGATCCCTTTTCCCTTTTTCACTTTTTCTGTATCCTCATCTTCAAAGATTACTCCAGCTTTGTCACATAGCCTGAGGATGGTACTTGGATGTCCAAGACCCTTTGATTTGCTTGTGCTATTGGCCATCTCTTGAATACTGTCGGCTATGATTTGTGCAAGGTTGATCTCACCTCCATGCAAGATGCAGTATGTCAAGAGTGCTCGTTTGATTGTGACCCAAGAAGCGTTTCCAGTAGGAAGGATAGATCTCCTCACTATTTCATACCATCCCTTAGCCACAGGAGTGAGATTTATCCTCCTCAAGTGACTTGGAACTCCCTTTGAATCTCTTTCCCAATCTGTATTCTCCACACATAACCCCTGCAAGATCTCATCAAGATTATTTTCTATCTGCAATCTGGTTTCATAACTGGGCTCTGCATAAGTTATGGTTCTCAACTTGAGGGCCCTTGTGATGGCAGCTGGGCTAAAACTCACTTCAACTCCTCTGACATAACTTGTGTAAGGAGCACTATCTTTGTTTTCTTTTACAGCATTTACATAGAACTCCCTGATCATAACTGCACTGATGTCAACAAGAGGAGCACATAAGAGTTCCCACCTTCTTTCTTTAGTGATTTGCCTCATGATGGGATATTCCCCATCTCTCAACTCAAGGCCTTTCTCATAAATGACATTCTTTGTCTCCATGAACCTATGATATCTCCCTTCATGGAATTGGGATCTAAATTTGGTTGCATCAAATGATGGAGGTTCGGCTACCATAGGTTCCTTTCCTGGCCTTCTTTTTGAACTTGAAGAGGCCATCGGATTTGAGGTAAGAAGAAAGAAAAAGTGAGAGTAGAAGAAGTATGTGTTGTGTTTGGGATGAGTTTTGGTTCGGTTTTGTTGTGTGAGGTAAGGGAATTATGTTGGTTTTGGAAGTGGAAGAGATTATGGCTTTCATATGAAAGTGGCTTGAATGAGAGTGTGTATACCGTATTGGTGCCAACGGCTACTTATAGGTGGATTCTTCAAGCTTTCCAACAAAACCATAATGAGTGAGAAAGGGACTTGTTGGTGCTCATGAATGGTTAAGATTGAGTTGTTCATCCAAGGAATGCATGAAATGGACGGCCTGCATGTATTGTTGAGGCTTTGACGAGGATCCTTCTCCCATTGGCTGCATGCATTTAGGTGTTCAATGTTGCATGCATGCAAATTCTGTTCCCCATGAGCGCGTTCTTCTAAGCACATGTGACCATCCTCTCATAGCTGATCCTAGCCGTAGTCCCTCCTTGCTTTTGTCTCAATCTTTTTCTCCTGCATGAACCAAAACAACTAGCCTTAGATCATCAATATAGTCGTTGGCAATTGATTTGTATTAAAGGAAAAGAATTGTTTTGTTTTGTTTATTATTATTTATTATTTAAATTTTTTTGTCAATTGTGTCCCTTAATTAAAGATGCTAAAAGTTGGTGAACACCAAACTTATCTTTTATTGAGGGGACGGCTTAGCTATGCAAGCCATTCTTCACAATTGATGTAATTTTTTTTTTTTTAAAAATTTTTGATGCATGATTCCTTTCTGTATGGTTTTGATTCCATGATTGGGAAGTGATCTTTTGAACTTTGTTATACATGCAGACACCAAACTTAGTGTTTGGTCATATGCTCCATCAAAAAAAAATTACTCATATGTTCTAAGAATAGCTCCCTTTCTTTTTGAAAAGCAAAAATTAAGTGTGCCTTAAGAGACACCAAACTTAGAAGTCTGACTTATGCTCTAAAATGAAATATGCATTTATCAAATATGGAAGTTCAAAATCATACTCAGGAAATCAGAGCTTATTAAAGAAAAGACAGAAATCTTAAATCATGGGTTGCCTCCCATGAAGCGCTCTTTTAGTGTCACTAGCTTGACATTGGACTCCCTTTAGGGTGGTTGATGTTGGTGATGTCTCAACTTGTCACCTCTCACTGTAAGCTTTCTCTGTGTGCCTTGATGCTCAATTTCAATGTGCTCAAGAGAGAGTACTTGGTTAACAGTGTAATAATCTTTTGTTCCCAGCTGTTGATACACTAGTTGCACCTTGTCACCTTTGGCAAATCCTTCTGTTGGGATTTTCTTATTCTTCCACCCTTTGTAGGCCTTTTTCTTGTTTTTCTTCCTTTTCTTCCTTGTTGATATGCTTCCTTTGACAGTGACTTGAGTTGTGATACCTTCCTTTTTGTTTATCATCCCAGCTTCTTTTTGAATTCCTTTTTCTCCTTGTACAAACTCACTCTCTTGTTCTATTGTTTTGTCGGTTGCTTGCTTTGGAAGGAAGTCACCACTTGTCTTGCTTGGTTCTTCATTCCTTTGTGATTCTGGAAAGACTTTCAAGGTGATGCTTTCCTCATGCATCCTGAGGGTTAGCTCTCTCTGTTCTATATCCACAATGGCTCTAGCAGTGGCCAAAAATGGTCGACCAAGTATTATGGAGTCATTTCCATTTTCTGAAGAATCCAATATCACAAAATCTGCTGGATAGATGAACTTGTCAACCTTAACTAAAAGGTTCTCAATCAGCCCTTTAGGATATACTAATGATTGATCTACCAACTCCAAGGATATTTGTATTGGTTTCACCTCCTTTATGCCAAGCTTTTTCACTAAAGAAGATGGGATTAGATTTATGCTTGCTCCTAAGTCACACATCCCCTTGTTGATGAATAGGTTTCCAATAGTGCAGGGTAGGAAGAAACCTCCAGGATCTTCAAGCTTGGGAGGGAGTCCCTTTTTGATGAGTGCACTGCATTCCTCACTGAGCATTACAGTCTCCTTCTCATTCCAACTTCTCTTCTTATTGATGAGCTCCTTTAGAAACTTGGCATACAGAGGCATTTGTTCTAATGCCTCAGCCAAAGGTATGTTGATTTCCAGCTTCTTGAAAGTTTCAAGAAATTTGTGGAAGTGCTGATCCTTTGTCTCTTTGTGGAATCTTTGTGGATAAGGTAGTAGTGATGTTAAGCTCCTCTCCCCTTGAAGTTGTCTTGGAATTGGCTCTTCCGTGATCTGCTTTCCCTTCTTCAGATTTTGTGGTTGGTTGTTTTCTTCTGTGAGTTCTTCTGGGACATTCTTGGTTGTCATGTCCTTGTTGATGGCTTCAGCATTCTTTGTTGGCTCATTGTCATTCTCCATAAGTTTCTTGGTTGCTCCTTGGTTACCATCCACTAACATCTTTTCACTTCTTAGTTGCACGACCTTGTATTCTTCCTTTGGGTTGGGAATGGTGTCACTTGGTAGTGAGCTTGATGGTTTTTCAACAGAAATCTGTTTGGAGAGTTGACCAATCTGCCTCTCTAGGTTCTTCATGGAAGCTTCTTGGTTCTTTGTTGTCAATTCTTGGTTCTTCATCATTTTCTCCATGAGCAACTCTAGATTAGTGATCCTCTGAGAGTCTTGTGAGATTGGTTGGTTTTAGGATGTTGATGGATGATGGTAAGTGCTTTGGTTAGTTGGGTGGTTATTGGGTAAGTGATGGTTAGAATTGGGGTAGTTATTTTGTGGTTTTCTGTATGTATTTTGGTTAGTGTTCGGCTGGGGGTTGTGGTTTGTGTTTTTCCAATTGTTCTTACTTGAGTTTCTTTGCCATGGTTGTTGGTTTTGATTGTGGTTGTCTCCCCATCTGAGGTTGGGATGGTTCTTCCAAGATGGATTGTAAGTATCACCATAAACTTCATTTGTTCCAGGATTTTGGTTGTGCATGTATTGGACTTGCTCTTGCTGTTGCTCCTCTTGAGTTTCTTCACTTTGAACCCATGTGGTTGATGGTTGGCTTGTGGTGCTCACTGCTACCACTTGCAAGCCATCAATTCTTTTGGCCATTTGCTCAAACTGTTGTTGAATCTGCTGTTGCATCATCTTGTTTTGAGCTAAAATTGAATCCACTCCTTCTAACTCCATTACTCCTCTTCTCTGTGATGGTTGGCGTTGTCTTTGATGAGCAAAGAAATATTGGTTGTTGGCCACCATATCAATGAGGTTTTGAGCTTCCTCTGTGGTTTTCATGAGTTGTAATGAGCCTCCAGCTGAGTGATCAAGTGCTTCTTGAGCCTTTAGAGTAAGTCCTTCATAGAAGTTTTGCAACTTATCCCATTCAGTAAACATCTCTGGTGGACATTTTCTCAATAGAGCTTTATATCTTTTCCATGCTTTATATAAATTCTCAGCCTCCATTTGAGTGAATGTCTGCACTTCAGTCTTCAATCTTATGATTCTTTGAGGGGGGGTAGAATTTGGCAAGAAACTTCTTCACCAAATCATCCCAAGTGTTGATGCTTTCCTTTGGGAACGTTTCTAGCCATTGAGTGGCTTTGTCTCTGAGAGAGAATGGAAAGAGCAACAACTTGTAACTGTCAGGAGGCACACCATTGGTTTTAACAGTGTCACAAATCCTCAAGAAGGTGGATAAGTGTTGATTTGGGTCCTCCAATGGTCCTCCCCCAAAAGAACAGTTGTTTTGAACCAAAGTGATGAGTTGTGGCTTTAATTCAAAGTTGTTTGCATTGACATTGGGGGGAAGAATGCTACTCCCACAGTGTCTAGCATTTGCAAATGTATAGGAAGCCAGTACTCTTCTTTGATGTTGATTATTATTGGCTCCTCCTTCTGGTTGATTGGGATTTGATGGATCTCCTTCCATTTCTTGGAATTCCTCCTCAGATTCTTCCTCTCCAATAACGTTCTTTCCTCTTTCAGCTCTTCTTATTCTTCGAAGAGTTCTTTGGTCAATTTCAGAGAGGACAGGGGAAGATCTTCCTGTACCTGACATACAAACACACAGCAATAAACACACAGATCCAGAAAATCAATAAAACTTCAATCTATTGCTAGAATGAGGTTTTAGTTAGTTTAAGCAAAAATTCAAACAGTTAGTGTGTTAGAGAAACAGAAAAGAAAAAGTGCTTAATCTAGACCTCCACTTCACTTAATCATTGTCAATCTATTTCAATCCCCGGCAACGGCGCCAAAAACTTGATGTGCGAAAAACGATCCGACACAAAACTCACCGGCAAGTGTACCGGGTCGCATCAAGTAATAATAACTCACATGAGTGAGGTCGATCCCACAGGGATTGAAGGATTGAGCAATTTTAGTTTAGTGGTTGATTTAGTCAAGCGAATCAAGTATTGGTTGAGTGATTTGTGTTTAACAGGAAGTAAAATTACTTGGAATGTAAAGGGGAAGGGAAAATTGCAGTAAATTAAAGAGCAGGAAAGTAAACTTGCAGAATCTTAAAGAACAAGAAAGTAAATGACAGAAACTTAAAGTGCAAGAGATGTAAATTGCAGTAACTTGAATTGCAAGGAATATAAATTGCTTGAATGTAAAAGGGATTTGAGGACAGGGATTGCAGAATTTAAACAAGAGAAATTAAGTTGCAATAATCAATAGAACAGAAATTGCATTAGAAGCAATTGGAACTTAGACAGAAGGAAATTAAATGCAGCAGAGGTTCACAGAAGAACCAAAAGTAAATTAGGATCTCAGGTCTCCAGAGACTAGGTAGCAAAGCCTAGATCTCAATTGCCTTCCCAGATCCAAGTGCTCAAAGCAATTAACAAGAAATAGAAGAAGAAGCAGTAAAGGAAATTGAAATTGAATTTAATTGTGCAGAAAGGAATTAAAGAGATTTTGAATGGAGGTTGAGACAGAATTTCCTCAACTCTTCACACCCAAAACTCAAAACAAGAAAATTAAAAGTGCCCAAGCAAGAACGAGGAAGAAGAGAGATCAATTCTTCTCCCCAATTCTCTGAAATCTCAGTGAAGTCACCAAGAGAAGTTGCCCAAGCTCAAAATAACAGTAAAGGTTCAAGGAAAATTCAAAGTGCCAAAGATGAAAGTCAAGGTAAAAACGGAAGTAAAAGTAAAAAGTTCCTATTTACATCAAACTAACTCCTATTTATACACTTTCTATTCTTGGATCTTGGGATTTGGATGGGCTTTTGATTTGGTGAAGAATTGAATTAAATTGGATTTTTAATTCAATTTTTGGCCCATGAGAAGTTGCTTCCAGGAGGCTGCCCTGCCCTTGTGGAGGGCAGGGCAGAAAATGGTGCTTGGTGCGTGCATGGTGCGGCTTGGCGCGCAGGATTGGTGCGCAGATTGTTGCCCTGCCCGCGCGGAGGGCAGGGCAGGAAAAGTTGGTGCGCCAGAAATTGTGCTGTGGTGCGCGCTGGTGCTGCCAGGATGGTTCCTTGGTGCGCCAGACTCGTTTCTTGGTGCGCCAGAATCATGCCGCACAAAATGCTGCCCTGCCCTGCCGAGGGCAAGGCAGTGTTTCCAAAATGAAGTCCCGCGTTCGAATCCTAGCAGAAACACACGCTACTTAATTTCCTTGGCTTTCTTGGCACGGTGCTGGCACTTAGTTCCTTGCTTCCTCATGGTCCCGTGTTCAACTCTTGTGGCAAGCATTTGGAGACATTTTCCTTTGATTTTCTCCCCTTGTGAGCCCGATACTGCCCTTGTGGAGGGCAGGGCAACATTTTCTTCTTCTTGATTCCAAGGCACAGATTTGTGCTCTGCCCTTGTAGTGGGCAGGGCAGAGTTGCCTTTCATGCTTGGTTCCCTTATGTTGCCCTCC
Organism: Arachis stenosperma; assembly: GCF_014773155.1. Lineage (NCBI taxonomy): Eukaryota > Viridiplantae > Streptophyta > Magnoliopsida > Fabales > Fabaceae > Arachis > Arachis stenosperma. Next base: position 69,209,634 of record NC_080381.1, on the reverse strand, counting down.
TAGAGGGCAGTGTGCCCTTGTGGAGGGCAATGCTTGCCTTCCTCATGTTGTGCGCCACACTTCCTCTCTCTTTGACCACACTTTCTTTTCCTTGGGCCACATTTCCTTAGGCCACGCTTTTCCTTTTTTTCTTTTCTTCACCTACAATAAACCAAAACAACTACTCAAAGTATCACTAAATTCAAGAGGCTTATAAATCAATTAAAAATCAATTAAATTTAGCTTAAACCTCATGAGTTAACATTAATTTCATGGTGGTTGTTTGATTTAAAGAAGTTATGCATTTTCACTCCAAATCACTTACTTAGGATGCAAGAAAGTGCATAAATGCTAACAAAACAAGTGAAATTAGCTTGAAAAATGGGTATATGATGACTTGTCATCAGGTATCGTAGTAATAAAAGGGATCTACACATGGTGTTTATTGATTTGGAAAAAGCGTATGATAGGGTACCAAGGGAGGTCTTATGGAAGGTTTTAGAAAAGAGGAGAGTAAGGATCGCATATATTCGGGCAATTAAAGACATGTATGATGGGGCCACAACTAGTGTGAAGACTCAAGGTGGTGTGACAGAGGAATTCCCTATTCGTATAGGATTACACCAGGGATCATCCTTAAGTCCATACCTTTTCACATTAGTCTTGGAAGTACTCACAGAGCACATCCAAGAGCCTATGCCATGGTGCATGCTTTTTGCCGATGATATCGTCCTTATGGGAGAGTCAAGGGAAGACCTAAATAAGAAGTTGGAGTTATGGAGAGAAGCTCTAGAAGTGTATGGTCTGCGCATAAGCCGTAACAAGACGGAATATATGGAATGTAAGTTCAGTCTGAGAAGGGAAAACTCCAATATAGAGGTGAAGATTGGAGAAAACATCCTACGAAAAGTTAAAAGTTTTAAGTATCTTGGGTGCATCATACAGGATAATGGAGAGATTGAACAGGATGTAAATCATAGGATCCAAGCAGGTTGGTCAAAATGGCGGAGTGCATCTGGTTTTATATGCGACAAAAAAGTGCCTTTAAAACTTAAAGGTAAATTCTATCGCACCGCTATAAGACCGGCTATGCTGTATGGTACGGAGTGTTGGGCGGCTAAAGGGGAGCACGAACATAAGCTGAGTGTGGCAGAGATGAAGATGTTGAGATGGATGAGTGGTCATATGCGATTGGATAAAATAAGGAATGAAGATATAAGGGAGAGAGTTGGAGTAGCACCCATTGTGGAAAAGATGGTTGAATCGCGTCTTAGGTGGTTTGGACATGTGGGAAGAAGACCGATAGAACATCCAGTCAGGAGGGTGGATGAGATGGAAGATGGACAAAGAGCGAAAGGCAGAGGAAGACCTAAGAAGACCATCCGTGAGGTGGTCAAACGAGATCTACATGTAAACGGTCTCTCTGTAGACATGATACATGACAGAGCACAATGGCGTCGTTTGATTCATGTAGCCGACCCCACTTAGTGGGACAAGGCTTTGTTGTTGTTGTTGTTGTTTGTTGGGTTGATGTAGGAGCCTAAGACTCTCCTTTCTTGCCCATCATGATTGACTGGGCCTCCCCTGGCATGGTTATGAACTTCTTCCTCATGATGATTCTCCATATTCTCCTCCATGTTTGTTTCAAAATACTCTTCCTCTTCTTCAGCACCAACGACTCTCTTCCCTCTTGCTTCCCTCCTTAATCTAAGGAAGGTCCTCTCAGGTTCAGAATCAAAGGAAGTTGAAGCCCCGCTTCTCCTACCTGTCATACAACCAATCAAGGCAAAAAGCATGAAAGAAAATGGATGAAGAAATTACTATTGTTAGAACAGTTGTTAGTGTGAGTGGTGCAATTGATCAAACAGTTAGAATAGTGGAAATATGGACACTAATTAAGATAATCAAAGAAGAAGGAAATGGAGCTCAAAATAAAAAAATGCTAAATAAAGAAATTAAAATAACAAGGAAATTAAATTGCTTAATCTAGCTCTCCAATTAATATAATCACTTTCATATTTAAGCCAATCCCCGGCAACGGCGCCATAAAACTTGATGACCAGAATTTACTACCCCTTTCAAAAATTAGTGAATTAGTTCTTTTGGCAAGCGCACCAAAATTATCGCCAAGTAATAACCCACAGTGGAGTGGGATTGTATCCACAGAGATTGGCAAATCCAAGCAGTTTTAATTGATTGATGAGTTAATCAAGCGGATCAATAAGATTGTGAAGTACAGAATTGTAAGTGATGACATAAATGTAAATGACTAGAATATAAAGAAAAGCAATAAAGTGCAGAAATGGAAATTGCAGAATGTAAAGTGCTTAATCATAAATGACTTGAATGTAAATGGGAGTGGGGAATTGCTGAATGTAAAATTAAGCTGTAAAGAAATGGATAGATAAGATTGGGGAAATTCATTGAGATTGGGAGATGTTGTCTCTTTGGATCAAATCTAGCTTATATCTTCTTCAATCATGCAACTCATTGACCTCTTGGCAATCATGATTGATTGAGCCCCAATCCCTTGGTGACTCAATCTCTCAGATCTTGATCAATAGCCAATTCCTTGGTCTAATTTCTCATGAAGAGAGATATGCTTGGTCCCTGATTATACCACATACCCTCATAGGTCCAGGTAAAGGAGGGATTACATGTCACATATCCCATCACCAAAACCCAGATTCTACTCAATTATGAGAAGGGATTTCAAGCATGGTTTCATGTTTCCTTTCCCAAGGTTCCCATGAAACCCAATTGTATTCAATCTCTTTCCCAAGATAATTGAACACTAAGCATTAAAAACGAAATTCCTTCTAGCAAATCAAGAGAAGATGAAGTGAAGAAGAATTTCACTATTATCAATCCATCAAGTACAAAAGAGCTCCCTCTCTCAATGAGAGGGAAGTTAGCTACTCAAAGCTTGAAAAGTACTCAAAAGTGGAGTGTAAAAGTGGATCTAGAACTAACTGCTTAACCCCTCTTCAGTACTCCTTGGGGGTATTTATACTACTCCTACTAAAAATAAAAGAAGAAAACACTCAACAAGCATGACTTCTTAGCTGGCATGTGGCTGGCACTCTACCGACGTGTCACGTGCCCTTAAAACTAGCTTGGCGTGCCACGCTCAATCCTTCAAGTGGCACTCTCGTCTCTCTATCAACCTTGGCATGCCACGCCTTCGAACTCAAGTGGCATGCCATAGTGGAAATCTTGTGTTGGCGTGCCACGCCTTCGAGCTCAAGTGGCACGCCCTTTGCTTTTTCCACTTTTCTTTGCTTCTGGAAACTTGAACTGGCATGGCACGCCCAGGGTCTAGCGTGCCACGCCCTTGTTACGTGCTTGGCTAAGCTCCTCTGGAAAGTTGCACTAGCGTGGCGTGCCCAGGGTCTGATGTGCCATGCCCCTTTGTGAGTGAATGGTTCCTCTGTTTGGCGTGCCACACCACGAACTCAAGTGGCACGCCCTAATGCTTCTTTTCCTTCTAAATGACACTGGCGTGCCACGCCTGGTTGCTCAAGTGGCACGCATAAGTGAAGAATAGTGAATGGTGTGCCACGCCTTCGATACCAAGTGGCACGCCCCATGTAATTGGCCTCTTCCATCCTCTCTAGAAACTTATACCAGCGTGCCACGCCTAAAGGTTGGCGAGCAACGCCCATGATCTTGTCTTGTTCTAGTAGTTGGCGTGCCACGCCTCGGCCTTCAAGTGGCACGCCATAGTGACATGCTCGGATTAGCGTGCCATGCCTTCGACACCAAGTGGCACACCCAGTCCTTGCTCATGTTATCTTGTGCATTGGCGTGCCACGCCTGGTTGCTCAAGTGGCACGCCTACGTGAGGTTGAGAGGTTGGCGTGCCACGCCTTCGACTTCAAGTGGCACGCCCAGTCTTCAATTGCCTTCAGCCCCTTCTTTAGATCATTGTACCAGTGTGCTACGCCATGCTGCTCAAGTGGCACGCCCATGTATTTGTGCACTCTTCAAGCTTGGCGTGCCATGCCTGGGTCTTCAAGTGGCACACCAAAGTGACTTTTTGGAGCTGGCGTGCCACGCCTTCGATACCAAGTGGCACGCCATAGTGGAGGTTCTTCTTGAGATGGTGAGTTAGCGTGCCACGCCTCTTTGCTCAAGTTGCTCGCCCATAGTAGTTGATGGGTCAGGCGTGCCACGCCCCTTTTCTGTCCTCCATTTTGCTTTCTCAAATTTTGTACTAGTGTGTCACGCCTGTCCCTGGCGTGCCACGCCCACATACATGCTTGGATCTCCCTTCTGGAATTCAGTACTGGCGTGTAACACTTAGCTCTTGGCATGCCACGCAAATGAATTTTTGTGGCGTTTGCTCCCAAGTTGCACGCCAGTTTAACACGCCCAGCTTCTTGTTTGTCTTCTTCCCATTTTAGATGCCTTTTTCACCTGAAATTCAGCACAACTCATCTCAAAGTAGTGTACCATAATATTCATCAAATAATGCATGAATTGTACTGATCAAATAAGATTTGTGCTCTTTCTGGCCTTCTTTATGCAAGAAAGAAGGGTAGATGATGTAAGTCATCAAGAAACCACCCTAATTTTGGGTGGGAAAATCAACAAGACCAAGGCCAAGACCAGAGACGCCACAACCACAATCCCAACAATAATGCAACTCACCAACATCCCTCACAGAGATCATATCAACACCCACCTAATCACCCTTCTCAACATCCATATCAAAACTAACATGACCACTCTCAACATTCTAACCTCAACCCACCATCACCAACCAAAGATAGACTCTCCAGAATTGAGACTTTACTTGAAGACATATGTAAGGAAGTCCAAGACAACAGAGTGTTCAAGGATGAAGTGCGAGCCAATATCAAAAACCAGGGAGACACCATCAAGAGGATGGAGTCCCAAGTGGGGTATCTATCTCAACAGTTTCCCAAACCTACTGAATGTTTCCCAAGTGACACAGAGAAGAACCCAAGAGGAGAGGCAAAGAAAGTAAGATGGGAAGAATGCAATATGATCACTCTAAGTGATGAGAGGAGTGTGGAAGAAGCAAACACACAAACAGAACAATCTCAAGACAATCCAAAAGAAAAACATGAAGAGAGAAATCAAGCACCCCATCCCACACACAGCGAGGAGCTAAGGAAAGAGGAGACTTTGAACCCATATATACCTTTTCCCCAAAGGCTCAAGGGTGGTGTAACAAGGAGAGTATATTCAAGGCTCCTCGACACGTTTGCATCCCTTCATGTGAACATACCGTTCATTAAGGCTCTGCAGCAGATGCCCTCATACATCAAATAAATAAAGGAGTTGTTAACTGATGAGCGGATAATTTATACGCTTTTTGGCATTGTTTTTAGGTAGTTTTTAGTAAGTTCAAGCTACTTTTAGGGATGTTTTCATTAGTTTTTATGTTAAATTCACATTTCTAGACTTTACTATGAGTTTGTGTGTTTTTCTGTAATTTCAGGTAATTTCTGGCTGAAATTGAGGGACTTGAGCAAAACTTTGAAAAAGGCTGACAAAAGGACTGCTGATGCTGTTGGATTCTGACCTCCCTGCACTCAAAATGGATTTTCTGGAGCTACAGAACTCTAAATGGCGCGCTCTCAACGGCGTTGGAATGTAGACATCCAGGGCTTTCCAGCAATATATAATAGTCCATACTTTATTCGGAAATTGACGACGTAACTTGGCGTTGAACGCTAAGTACATGCTGCTGTCTGGAGTTGAACGCCAGAAAAACGTCATGATCCGGAGTTGAACGCCCAAAACACGTTATAACTTGGAGTTCAACTCCAATAGAAGCCACAGCTCGTGGATAGATCAAGCTCAGCCCAAGCATACACCAAGTAGGCCCCGGAAGTGGATTTATGCATCAATTACTTACTCATGTAAACCCTAGTAGCTAGTCTAGTATAAATAGGATGATTTACTATTGTATTAGACATCTTTTGACAGTTTAATCTTTTGACTATTTAGCCTTTGATTATTCGGTCTCTTGATCATTCAAGGGGCTGGCCATTCGGCCATGCCTGAACCTTTCACTTATGTATTTTCAACGGTGGAGTTTCTGCACACCATAGATTAAGGGTGTAGAGCTCTGCTGTACCTCAAGTTTCAATACAATTATTATTACTTTTTATTCAATTCTCTTTTATTCTTATTCCAAGATATACGTTGCACAACACTTGATGAATGTGATGATCCGTGACACTCATCATCATTCCCACCTATGAACGCACGTGATTGACAACCACTTCCGTTCTACTTTAGGCCGGGCGCATATCTCTTAGATTCCCCAACAGAATCTTCGTGGTATAAGTTAGATAGATGGCGGCATTCATGAGGATCCGGAAAGTCTAAACCTTGTCTATGGTATTCCGAGTAGGATTCTGGGATTGAATGACTGTGACGAGCTTCAAACTCCTGAAGGCTGGGCGTGATGACAAACGCAAAAGAATCAAGGGATTCTATTCCAACCTGATTGAGAACCGACAGATGATTAGCCGTGCTGTGACAGAGCATAGGAACGTTTTCAATGAGAGGATGGGATGTAGCTATTGACAATGGTGATGCCCAACATACAACTTGCCATGGAAAGGAGTAAGAAGGATTGGATGAAAGCAATAAGAAAGTAGAGATTCAAAAGGATTCCAGCATCTCCACACGCCTATCTGAAATTCCCACTATTAACCATTTAATCTGCCTAACTGAGATTTACAAGGTGACCATAGCTTGCTTCATACCAACAATCTCTGTGGGATCGACCCTTACTCACATAAGGTATTACTTGGATGACCCAGTACACTTGCTGGTTAAGTTGAACGGAGTTGTGTCCACACATAGCCAATAGCCATTAAATAAATCTCATGCAAATACAAAGAGGATCACAATTTCGTCCACCACTAACCAAAAAGAATTCACTGAAGGGTGGGCAAACAATAGTGATGAATAGGGAGTGCAGTGCTCTTATCCAAATAGAGCCACCTACAAAAAAGAAGGACCTAGGGAGTTTTTACATCCCCTGTGCTATAAGAGAAATAATGATTGATAAGGGACTCTGTGACCCGGGGGCAAGCATCAACTTAATGCCTCTATCACTCATGAAAAAGCTTCAAATCAATGAGCTAACACCCACAGACGTAATCATCAAACTGGCTGACAAAACTCAAAAACAGGCAATAGGAGTGGTTGAAAATGTGTTAGTGAAGGTTGGGAACTACTTCCTTCCCACAGACTTTGTTATCTTGGAGATGGAAGAGAATCACATCCATCCCATCATTCTTGGGAGACCATTCTTAGCCACAGCCAGGGCGCTTATAGATGTGGAGAGAGGAGAACTAATATTGAGGATACACGATGAACAACTCACCTTCAATGCCTTTAAACCCCTCACAAGAAGCAGATCATGATAACAAAGAGTCAATGGAAGAGCACAATAAGGAACTAATGGAAGAGACAAGCACAAGAGCACAAGCACCACACCTGAGAATCCCTATGGATGACGAGCAATATGGTTTGAAGAAGCAACAGCCAAGTGTAAACCAAGAGGAGTTAGACCCACCAGAGTCACATGAGACAAGCAACAAAACCATCCTAATAGAAGAAACCACAAGGAGCAAAGTAACATCAAGGGAAACAAGGAAAAAGGCCCCAAGGGGATGGAGGAACAAGAAGATTCCTACAGAGGGTTTCTCTCTAGGAGATGAAGTGGTCTCTACTTATCTTCCACCTATACCACCTCATCTCCCCACCATCCTATCTCAGCTACCTCAAGTGTACACCATTAGCAAAATTCTGTCCTTAGAACATGTGGAGCTTCTTAACGAAGCCAATGGAGACAGATTCACTGCAAGAGGGGAAGATTTGAAGCACTACCAACCACCCTGACAAAGGCCAGACGTCAAGCTAATGACGCTAAAGAAGCACTTCATGGGAGGCAACCCATGTTCCATATCCTTTCCTTTTAATCTTTAATAGTAGTTAATAAAGCAAGGTTCATGAATTCTAAATCAACTTTGACAAGCACTTATAAGACTCTCTACATGCAGCATATAGTGAATGACAAGTTTGGTGTTCAAGGCACACTAAGAGGGCTTGAACACAATTCATGTTATGTCAACCTTAGAGCCTTAATCAAATCTTTTTTTTCACCACATGATCACAAACTAAGTTTGGTATCACCAACGTTGCATGCATGAGCACTTGAGTGGTCGGTTGGTTTACATTCATGAATGGCTCTTAGTTAGTCAAAAGCAAAAATAAAAAAATGGTGGCTAGCCTCCAAAATTTTTCTTTTTTTACCGCCACAATTCAAACTAATCTCTCTTTTCTTTTGTCTTGCAAGGAATTTGAAGGGAGTGTTGGAAGAAATTGAAGGGACAACCAATTGAAGGGGGGTTCGGCTACTTCACCAAAGGAACTACACACTTGTCTTCAAGGGGAGTACTTTGGGAAGTATTGCCATTTAACATTGGGAGTAGGATAGCCTTGGAGACCGAACCAATCAATTCATAAAAGTGGTGATCCTTGTGCCTATCTAGTGCTAACCCCAACCGTCCACCATTGGGTTTTTCTATCAATCCACACCCTTTAATCTCATCATCCTCCTATATAACCCCCACTCTAACCCATTCCATGTGCAATTATCCTCTCAATCCATCTCTCTTCTCTCTTTCGAACACACACACTCAACACCTTCACACACCAATTCTTACTCATGGCATCATCAAGCTCCAAGAGGCGAAAGGGGAAGGAACCAGTGGAGAGCATTCCTTTCGATGGAGGGAGATTCAAGACCGCCTTCCATGAGCTCCAATTTGAACGGATAAGACACAAGAAAATATTACCAAAGTTGACATTCCAGTTCATTGAGGATGAGTGCCCACAGATTAGAGAAAAGATTGAACAGAGGGGTTGGCAAAAGCTCACGAACCCAGAAACAAAGATAAATGCAAATCTCATCAAGGAGTTACATGCCAATGTGGCCAGAGAAGACACTACCAGGGATCCCACCTTCAAAAGCTACGTGAGAGGAACAGAGGTAGACTTCAGCCCCAATGCTATAACAAGGACTCTTCAGCTGAGATCGCCACATTTTGATGAGCCTAGTTATCAAGTAAGAATAAGTTATGGCCCCGACAATGATGAACTTGAAGAAATTATGAATGATATGTGTGTTATAGGATCTAATTAGGAAAGGTACTCAGATAGAAGACCGTGGTTCATTAGGAGAGGAAACCTCATCCCGAAAGCCAAGGGATGGTTTGAGCTCGTGAGGAGATCTATCCTCCCAGCCGCAAACAATTATGAGGTCAACATTGCTTGAGCTACTATGGTACATTGCTTAATAAAGGGTGGAGGCATCAATGTGCACGAAATTATAGCTGAGGGAATCCAAGATTCAACCGAGAAAAATGATCCGGGTGCTAGACTTTGGTACCCCAGCACCATCCTTAGACTATGTATGAAAGCAAAGATGGTATTCGAAGATAACAATCCAAAATGGGTAAATCCTGGGAGGTTAGTTACGCTCCGGCGTATAACCTATGTGGCACCCGCTCAACAACAAAGAAGACCTCAGATTAGGAAAAGAACATCACAAGAAAAACCTCACCAAGAAGAACCTCATCAAGAAGAATACCAGCAAGAAGAGTACTACGATCCAACTAACATAAACTTGAATCACATTCAAGGAGCCATTGAAGATCTAGCAAGGAGTTATATGGAGGGACAAGAACAACAACTACACGTTCAATCCCAAAGGATGGATCGTCAAGAAGAACTGCTCTCTAATTGGATGAATCAACAAAGGGAGTGGCAGAAACAACAAATAGAGCAGCAACAGGAGCATTACTCGCAGCTCATCCAAGCCATCAATCAAGTAACTGAAAGGCAAGAGCGTCAGGACAAGCACCTTCAAGAACTCAACCAACGTCAGTTGTCTCAGATGAATTCATTCAATGAGTTCAGCATGCTCAATGAAGGACGGCAGCTACATCAGGAAGAGTTTAGCATAAATACTCAGGCTAAGTTGACTTATGTGGCTGGGTATATGCATAATTTACACCCTGCCATCCCAAGATATGATGCAGTTTGCAAAGACCTAACAGAACAAGAGGAGGGGAAGGTAAAACAACAGAAGGAAGCATTGAAGAAGAAGGTGGAGGATGCTAGTTTCTGGAAAAAGCTAACCGGAAAGCGCAAGGGAAATGGGGATTCGAGCAATCAAGAAGGATCCTAAGACAAAGGAAACAAAGGGACATAAGCATTCCAATAAGTAAAAGGTGGTGGAGTTCCCTCTTCGTTTTATCTTTTTCAAGTTTTAAATAAGGAAAATCATGTATGAAATAGAACATGCTTCCATGGTAGCTTAGGAACTTTTAATTCTGCCTTTAAAATTTCAGTGTTTAAGTCTAAGTGTGTTGGTCTAGGTCCCTGGCTTTCCATTGTCATCTTGCTTATATGTATACTTGTCCTTTTAAGTCAATTAAAAAGAAAATGTTATGAAAAATAAGAGTGGGTTTATCTTGTGAAGTGAGTTCTTAAGTTTGTCGTATGATAATTAATTAGCTATGTTGGTTCACCAACAAGGTAATTAGGCAATTATATGCTCTAAATCACATGCTTGGAACACATCCTATTGAGACTAACCAATTAACAAGATCCTAATAAGAAAAATGGAAAGAACAATAAGAGTATAAAAAGGAAAGAAAAGTTATAAGAAATAAGGCTAGGCACCAAGGGTTTGAATATTGAGGCATGTGTCTGTGGTGTTCCTGTGCAAGGGATATGCTTGGATGAATAAGCTCTCAGGGGTTCCTTATCACTTGGTAACTTGGGTTAACTAACCCGGGATTATCAGCTGAAAGTCCACTATTAAGAGCAACCTTTGCTACAAAGCACTTAGTAACCCAAAGAGGTGCTGGACACCAAGGTCTAAAGAAAGAAAAGAATAACAAACCATGTGCCTGTGGTGTGCATGTCTGGGGGAAAGAGACTTGAGGGAGTAAGTCCTTAGGGGTGTCTCAACACCTAGCACCTTGAACCAACTGGTTCGGGAGTGTTGGCCGAAAGCTTATCTTAAAGAGTCGCCCTCTCACAAAGCACTTAGCCTAAAAAGAATGCAATAAACCCTGGAAAAGAAGGGAGGATCAATAAATAAGAAGTCTCAAAGGATGAAATCAAGCAAGTATTCAAGGGCAGTATAAAGACCTGAAGACCAGTGAAGGAATGAACCTAAGTTGCTATGCATGAAACCCCATAAACCAAGAACTTGACTTCTATAACAATGGATTGTTTATCTTGTTCTTTCATTCATTTTTCCTATGTTTCAGTACTTGCTTAGGGACATGCAAGCGTTAAGTTTGGTGTTGTGATGCCAGGGCATCTTGGCCAGTTTCACTTACCTTTTCTTTACTGTTTTAGGGTAGTTTCATGCATTTTCTTAGTAATTAAGCAAGTTTTGGATGAAAATACACTTACACCATGATTCAAGCAAACATTGTGAACTTTACATGATTTCATGAGAATTAGGTAGGAATTGAATGATATAATTGATGATGCGTAATCTCATGACTTGGAACAGAGATTTGATGCACTTTAATTGCTTGATTTCAGGACAAAGGAAGCAAGAAGGAGCCATGTTAGTTGTCACGTTAAGCTAATTAACGTGACCACTAACGTGGAACGGGGACAAGCTTGTAGCGTTAAGGGAAAAAGTGATCGCCAATAATGCCTTCGACGCCATCATAGCCCACGTTAGTTGCCACGTTAAGTACATTAACGTGGTAACTAACATGGAGGAAAAGAGGAGCTCCAACATTAGTGGTAAAAGTGAATGCCACTAACGTTCCACAAAGGCACATTTAGCCACGTTAAGAGCCATGTTAATCCAATTAACGTGAACTCTAACGTGGGGGGAGGAAGCAATCGCCAACGTTAGTGACACTCACCTTTGTCACTAACGTTGGACTAAGCCAAGAGTGCCCACGTTAGTAGTCACGTTAAAACCACTAACGTGAAGAGTAACGTGGAGCTAAGCATGATGGGCCAACGTTAGTGACACTCACCTTTGTCACTAACGTTGGAGATGGCAATCACCACCACGTTAGTGGTCACGTTAATCTAATTAACGTGAACTCTAACGTGGGAAGGAGGGCGTTTGGAGCGTTAGTGACAAAGGTAAGTGTCACTAACACTCTCGAAGCTTAGGTATGCCCATGTTAAGGGTCACGTTAGTTACACTAACGTGAACTCAAACGTGGGGAGAAGACCCAAGAGCCAACGTTATTGAAAAAGGTGAACGCCAATAACGTTTGCGAAAGACCAAAAGACAACGTTAGTGGTCACGTTAGTGCCACTAACGTTGAAGTTAACGTGGATCATTAGTGGGTTGGAACGTTAGTGGAAAAGGTGATCGTCACTAACGTTCTCGAACCCACATTTTCACTTAACGTTAACACTACTAACGTCCTAACTAACATCCATGCCTAACTCACACTTTTCTGCAAGCAAAGTTGAGCCCACTAAAGATTGCAACTGCTTCAACTCAAGATCAAAGGCCTATATCCAAGACTTGAAGAACTAACTAGAAGATCAAGAAGAGTAGTATATATAGGAGTAGTTTTGAACTAGAAAGGAGCTTGGCAATTTGGAGAACTACACCTTGTATATTTACTTTTCTGCACTTTTCTAGTTACTGGAGAATGTACTCTTTTCTACCATTTTCCATTTCCATTTCTAGAGCTATGAACAACTAAACCCCCTTTCATTGGGTTAGGGAGCTCTGTTGTAATTTGATGGATCAATTATAGTTTTCATTCTTCTTCCTCTTTCTTTTCTCTTGATTTGCTAGAAAACTTTCGATCTTAATTCAATTGGTTAGTTGTCTTGGAAAAGAAATTCTCCATAATTGGATCTCCTCTGAGCCTTGGAAAAGGGATGAGGAGATCATGCTTGAAATTCTTTCTCATGTTGGACCAAATTGGGGTTTGGACGGATATAGTGACAACACTTTGATTTGGATATACATGTGGTATAATCAGTGACCATACTTCATCTCTTCCCATGAGTAATTAAATCAAGGAATTGGGAAATTGTTCAAGATTAGAGAGATTGGGTTGCCAAGGAATTGGGATCCAATCACCTAAGATTGCCAAGGAGATCAATGAATGCATTGATTGAGGGAGAGATGAGAATGAATTTGATTCGGAGAATGCAACATCTCCTAAGCCCAATGAATCCCCCATTTCTAATCTTACCCATTCTCTTTACTTTCTGCCATTTATCTTCATGCTCATTTCCCCAAATCCCCATTTAAGATTCTGTAATTTACTTTCTGCACTTTACTTTCTCGCTATTTAATTTTCTGCAATTCTCAATTCAATTTCTGTTTAGCTCAACTAGCACATCTTTCCAACTAAAGTTGCTTGACCAATTAATCCCTGTAGGATTCGACCTCACTCTATTGTGAATTTTTACTTGACGATAATTCGGTATACTTGTGATGATTGGATTTTTGACGGTTTAGAATTTCACTAATGAAATCTCGTTGTAAAGTATAGTTTCTAAACCAAACAATAATCCTTTCATACAAAAAGTTTTTTGTCACTAGTACAAACCCCTAAAATTTATAAACCGAAGTATTGGACCTCGGGTCGTTCTCCCTAAGAATTACAATAAAGTGTCTTGTTATTGGTTGTGAGTTATTTCGGGGTTTTTGAGATTATAGACAAGAATTATAAAGAATTTAAAATGGCAAAGGAAATAAACTAACAACTAACAAAGCTCTTGGCAAGATATGAGAATTAGAAGTCCTATCCTAGTTATCCTTCTCAATTGTGATGAGAATTGTATATTGCTCCCACTTAGTTAACCTCTAACCATAGAGGAAAGTCAAGTGGATGGATCAATTTGATTCTTCAAGTCCTAATCAACTCCTAAAGGAAAGACTAGCTTTAGAGGCATCCAAATCAATTAGCAACTTCTAATTATCGATCAACAAAGGAATTAGATAACTCAAGAGTCACTAATTACTCTACCTAGGCCAAGAGGAACAAAACCTACACTAAAATCCCACCAAGCATTTCATCAAACACTTGGAAGGCATAAATGGAAAGCATAGCAAATCAACAACAAGAATGAAATCTAACAACAATTATTGCAAAGAATTTAACAACAACAATCAAGGAAATCACTGAATTACCTCAAATTGCATTATTGAAAGAAAACAAATGAACAACAATCTATCCAAAACAAAATGGAGATTACAATTATTAAAGCATATGACTAGAAAGAGGAAGATGAGAAGATTAAGACTTGATAAGGGAAGAATGAATTAAACCTAGATCTAAGAAGAGAGATTAACCTAAACCTAATCCTAATTCTAGAAAGAAGTGAGAGCTTCTCTCTCTAGAAAACTATTCTAAACTAATCCTAATTATGCTATATGATAGAATGATGCCTTCCCCCCTCAATCCTTGATCCTTTTATTCCTTTCTATCAGCAATTGGCGCCAAAATGGGTTCAGAAACCCTTCCAAATCGCCAGGCACGTGTTGCTTTTAATGAAGTCATGTGCGAACTTCGACTCGTGCGCGTATGGTACGCGTGCGCGTCCCTGGCCGATTCTGCAATGTGCGCGCGGGCGTGCTCGGCCGATTTCACTTCTTTGACTTTTCATGCTTCTCTCCGCTTGTATGCTTCCTTCCTTGCTTCCTTTGATCCATGCCTAGCCTATTTTAATCTTGGAATTACTAGCAAACACATCAAGGCATCTTATGGAATCAAAGAGGAATTAAAGTTCATCAAAATAAGGCTTAAAAAGCATGTTTTTACACTTAAGCACAAATACGGGAGAGATTACAAAACCATGCCAATTCATAGGCTAAATGCGAGAAAAGGTTATCAAAATACTCTAAATTCAATACAAGATAAACCCTAAAAATGGGATTTATCAACTTGTCGAAGGAAATTTTGTTGAGAGACAAGTTTTTGTGCATCACTCATGAAACCTAATTTGCATTCAATCTCTTTTCCAAGATAATTGAACACTAAGCATGAAGAACGAAATTCCTTCTAGCAAATCAAAGAGAGATGAAGAGAAGAAGAAATTCACTATCATTTAATCCATCAAGTACAACAGAGCTCCCCCCTCCCCCAATAAGAGGGAGTTTAGCTACTCATAGCTTAGAGAAAAGTACAAGAGATAGAAGAAAATGAAGTAAGTAAAGTAAAAGTTCCAATACCTTTTTCACTACTCTTCAAGGGGTATTTATACTACTCCTATTCTAGAAAATGAAAAATTACAAAAAGAAAAGAAAATTATAATTGAAAACAAAAGAGAACAACCATTCATTAAAGGCATGTGAGTGGCGTGTGCGTGGCGTGTGAGTGGTGTGCCACGCCCAGCTCTCAAATGGCACGCCCATATGGTGAGATTGGCTTGGCGTGCCACGCCCAAGGTCCAAAGTGGCACGCCCATATGAAGATCTTTAATCTCCTCTTTTGGAATTTTGAACTGGCATGCCATGCCCAGCAATGGCATGCCACACCCTTGTTAGGGTCCTCAATCTCCTTCTCTGGCCACTTGAACTGGCGTGTCACGCCTTCGACCTGGACTGTCATGCCCCTTGCAATTCTTCAAAGACCCCTTTCTAGCCAGAATACCTGCCGTGCCACGCCCAGCAGTGGCGTGCCACGCCCATTGTAAATCACCACTTACTTCTTTCTGGTTCACAAGCCTGGCGTGCCACGCCTAGCATTGGCCACACCCATAGTGAAGCTTGAGATTCTTCTCTAGAAAGTGTAGTTGGCGTGCCACGTCCAGCATTGGTGTGCCACGCCTATAGTGAAGCTTAGCCATCCATCTTCTGGAAAAAGATAACTGGCGTGCCACGCCTGGCCTTGGCGTGCCACGCCCATTGTAGTTCTTCATGGACTCTCTTTTGGAAACTATAACTGGCGTGCCACGCACATTGAAATTCTTCATGGGTTCTCTCTAGGAGGTATAACTGGCGTGCCACGCCCATAGTAGTCCTTCAATTTTCCTTTCTGGAAATTATAACTAGCGTGCCACGCCCAATAGCTGACGTGCCACGCCCAATCAAGGATAGTGGCATTTGCTTGAAGTGGCACACCCAGCACACATGCCCAACTCTTTTTCTTGCTTTTTTCCTCTTTTGTTGCTCTTTTCACCTAAAATCCAAGCAAGACTCATTTCAAAGTAATGTCCCATAAATTCATCATATAGTTCTTGTAAATGCATCAAATGAATGAGAATTCACTACTTCTATGGTTCTTTTAGATGAGAAAAAGAGGTAGATGATGCAAGTCATCAACCATGATGGCTGAACCTTTATCAACAAAATAAGGAAGATTTCCTCACCTTTTTCAAGTTAAAATTGATGGTATCTTTCTTCACAAGGCTCCTAGATATGATTTTCTAAGCAAGAACATCAAGAACATAAAGTTTCTTTCATGAGTTCATCATGGCCAAAACTTCAAGGAGCAAAATAAAGATCATACATCAACTTACCTTTATAGGATTGATCTGAGATGATGAGGAGATCAATAAGAACACTTTAATCGGTTTAGATTTTTTAGGAAGGCTTTATTATTAAAGATGGCAAAATTTGAAGCTAAGGAAAAATGGAGGTTTGTTTTTGTTTTTCTCTCACTTGTCGCTCTTAAAACTCGAAGAAAAAGATGGAGAAATGAAGGTGAAAGTGTTAGAAGGTGATACATCAAATTACTAAATGATAAAATATCATTTGCAAGATAATTACCAAGGTTAGATTTATTACATCACATATATTTATTTTACTAGAGTAAACATATAAGCTACTAGTATACATGATACTAGTAACATGGTTATCTCGACTACAAAAGATATTTGAAGATGTCTCAACATAGCTAAGCTCATTGGAGAGTGCAGGCATTAGTCTGTGCCAGTAGATTTTGGGCTTAGTTATAATATTATTAAACTTATCTCAAATTTAACGAGAACTAATAAAATAATAACATAATAATAATATTATATTATAGTATTATTTTTTTCTCCCGAAATTTGTGTTTGGCTCGTTAACGTGAGTCTAATTGTGTTACTTAGATTTTTCATATTTCTGGCCTAAGTGGCCTGAAAACTTAGCTTTCTGTGGCAATGGGCTCAGCTAGTCTGTCGAGGTGCCTACTAGTTCATTAGAAGTTCCTGATTTACTGAACTTCCAAAAAAATATGCAATCCTCATATGCATATTAAATGGGAGTACAAAAGAAATTTGGTAGACATAACCCCTACTTTATAGAATTTTCTTTCCTAAACCAGACTACCCATAACTATTAACACCTACATAGAACACTAAATCTTTCAGGCGTCGTCAATACTTTTGCAATGTTTTACATTTTATTGTTGTTATTGTTGTGTTGTTAGTTAATTAATCTCTTGATAGATGTATGTGCATCCATTTATGTATGTTAACCATTTCTCATATTAATTTTATTTTTGTTCTCTCTTATCTCTTCTCATCTTTCGAAATTCTTTTCTTAAATTTTATGATTTTCATTCCAATACTTTTGATTTTTTCATTCAAAGTACATAAAAAATATTCCAAATCTAACATTTTATTTTTTAAGTATCAATATTTTTATATTTTTTACGTAACCTTTATTTTATTTTAAGATTCTTTAAAATTAATAAATAATTAAATTTACAAATGCATTGATAATTCTTTATAAATTTTTAACTGAATAATTAAATTTATAAATGAATTAATAACTCTAAATAACCCTCCAAATATAAATTTTAACTTTTAGGGATTTAACATTTTTAAAGGGAAGAAAATCCAAAATAGGGTACTCGTAGAATTTAGGGAAGCTTTGGCATGTTATGATTACAAAATAATAATAAAATCCTCTCTCTTTTTGGTTGTCGCCTTTACAACTTGGACCCCAATGTCCTCATTATTTTTTTGTCCATTCCTTCCATGGTTTTTCCATTCTCACTCATTCTCTCTCTTTCTTTCTCTCTCTCTTTCTCTCTTTCTCTCTCTCTCTATTAACTCTTTTGTCCTTGAATTTCTCTTTATATATCATCTTCTTTTTACCCCGTTCACTCTACACAACCACCAATTTCAACAAGAAATATACTCATTTGATATTATCAACTTGTGCTATCTATCTATTTTATCTAATTGTCTATCTATTTATCT
Source organism: Arachis stenosperma (assembly GCF_014773155.1). NCBI lineage: Eukaryota > Viridiplantae > Streptophyta > Magnoliopsida > Fabales > Fabaceae > Arachis > Arachis stenosperma. The sequence continues at coordinate 69,191,445 of NC_080381.1, read as the reverse complement.
TGTGCTTATTAATGATTGCTATGTGTTGTTTTGATGTTGCAAATTGGATAAGGATAACAAGAGTCATACAGTGATTCATATCACTAAAATAATCAATCACTTGCTTGCCTGGCTCCCTTCATGCCGTGTAAGTTAGTTTGTTAAGAAAGAATTAACAAAAAACTTATATGGCATGAAGGAAGTCATGCAGGCTGTTCATTTTGAATATTGGTTAATACATGCATGTCTACATCCAATACTACTAACGATCTTCAACTTCTTCTTCTTCTTCTTCTTCTTCTTATTATTATTATTATTATTATTACCCTAACTTTTTGGCCTTCTTGCCTCATTTTGTATATATGCCTTTCCAGAATATATCATATTCTATTTTATTTTACTTCAATTACCTTTTTTAAAAAATAAAATCCCATGTTTTCGTTTCTCATTTATCATTATTTAATTATATTAGAAGTATTTACCTTTTAAGTTAATTATTTTGATCTTAATCCTTTACAATTGTAACCTCTGTGTGATTAATAAAAGTTGTTGGCCAAAGAAGACAATGGGATTGGGATATAAGAAAATTGATAACTATTTATAAATTTTTGTACATTAAATTTTCTCTAAGGATGGAGTTCGACATTGTGTATAAGCATGCTACGCAATTTCAACTAGGTTTGCTCCTGCAGTGAATAAATGATGAGAACCAAGCTAGGTTCCTCAAACGTTGCAGAAAAAGTGATAACTTGGTGTAATTATTAGGAGTATATGATAGGGTATGCATAATTAAGAGGAGTAATTATAATTAATTATTAATATTAATTATAACATTCTTAAATTAAATATTGTTAGGGTGTATCTTTTCAAATGGGGCAGTTTTTCTAACAAGCCGGGCTTTACTCGCTCGCCCCGTGCTAAGTGAAGTGTCTCGTGGAAGCCCCTTTCATTTGTCCTTCCAATTATAAGTGAATATTGTGTAGTTCACAAAAGAGAAGCAACCGTCTTCTTCAAGAATAAAATTCCAATGTTTAAAGCGTACAATCCATCATCGTTCTTTAGATATAGCCCTTCGTCGTCGCTCGTTATTGGTTTCGTTTGCACTTTGTTGTCTTACTTTGGAACCTCATTAGTTTTGATGAGTACTTCGCTCTTTTCCTTCTCCTTTTTTGTATGTATGGGCGGGGCACGGTGTTTGTTGTGGGTTGTCTTTCTTTAGTACTGGTAGATTGCAGTTATGTCCCTGATCTACATACTAAATATTTTTTACTATATGAAGTGATGCCAGGGAATTTTGGCCAGTTTCACTAGCCTTTTCTTTACTGTTTTTAAGTAGTTTCATGCATTTTCTTAGGAAATAAGCAGGTTTTGGGTGAATGTACACTTACACCTTGATTCAAGCAAACATTGTGAACTTTACATGATTTCATGAGAATAATGCATGAGTTGAATGCTAATTTATATAATGCAAGATCTCATGACCTGAAACAAAGCTTTGATGCACCATGTTTGTTTGATTTCAGGACAAAGGAAGCATAGAAGAACCACGCTAGTGGAAAGGGAGCAAGCTTGCAACATTAGTGGTGAAGTTATCACCACTAACGCCTTTGAAAGCCATCACAACCCACGTTAGTTGCCACGTTAGCTATACCAATGTAGGAACTAACATTGAAGGAAGAGGAAGCTCTAATGTTAGTGGTAAAATTAACACCACTAACGTTGCAAAGGCCACATATAACCACATTAAGGGCCACATTAGTGCTACTAACGTGAACTCTACCGTGGAGCAAAAAAGAAATCGCTAATGTTAGTGACACTAACTTTGTCACTAACGTTGGGCCAGGCCAAGATTACCTACGTTAGTGGCCACGTTAATGCCACTAATGTGAACGGTAACGTGGAGCAAGGAATGAGATGCCAACATTAGTGACACTAACTTTGTCACTAACATTGGAGATGGCAAAATACACCCATGTTAACACCATTAATGTGAGCACTAACGTGGAAGAGAAGGAATTTTGTAGTGTTAGTGACAAAGTTAGTGTCACTAATGCCTTCGTGTCATGGCATGCCTATGTTAATGGCCACGTTAGTTACACTAACGTGGACCACTAACATGGGAAAAAGGGCAAGAATGTAGCGTTATTGGCAAAGTTAGTGCCAATAACGCTAGCGAAGGATAGAAAGGCTACGTTAGTGGTCACATTAGTGCCACTAACGTTGGGGTTAACGTGGCTCAATTGGGTTGGGACGTTAGTGACAAAGTTAATGTCACTAACGTCTTCGAACTAAAATTTACACTTAACGTTAACGCCACTAACGTCCTGACTAACTGCATACCATGCCTGACTCACTCTTTTTCTGCAAGCAAAGCTGAGCCCACTGAAGACTGTAACTGCTTCATCTAAAGATCAAAGGCCCATATCCAAGACTTGAAGAGCTAACTAGAATATCAGAAGAGTAGTATATATAGGGGTAGTTTTGAACTAAAAAGGAGGTTAACATTATTCGAAGCTACACTCTGTATATTTTACATTGCCTGCAATTTCTAGTTTATTTTTAGAATGCACTTTTCTTTCTTGTTTTCCATTCCCAGAGCTATGAACAACTAAACCCCTTCTCATTGGGTTAGGGAGCTCTGTTGTAATTTGATGGATCAATTATAGTTTTCATTCTTCTTCCTCTTTCTTTTCTCTTGATTATACTAGAAAGCTTTTGGTCTTCAACTAATTGGTTAGTTATCTTGGAAAAGAGACTCTCCATAATTGGATCTCCTCTGAGCCTTGGAAGAGGAATTAGGAGATCATGCTAGAAATGCTTTCTCATGTTGGACCACACTTTGATTTGGAAATACATGTGGTATAATCAGTGACCACACTTCATCTCTTCCCATGAGCAATTAAATCAAGGAATTGGGAACTTGTTCAAGCTTAGAGAGATTTGGTTGCCAAGGAATTGGGATCCAATCACCTAAGATTGCCAAGGAGATCAATGAATGAATTGATTGAGGAAGAGATGAAGATGAACTTGATTCGGATAATGTAACATCTCCTAAGCCCAATGAATTTCCCATATCTGATCTTACCCATTCTCTTTACCTTTTGTTATTTGCTTTCATGCTCATCTCCCCAACTCCCCATTTAAGATTCTGCAACTTTACATTCCATGTCATTTATCTTTCCCGCATTTAAGTTTCTGCAATTCTCAACTCAATTTGGCTTAGCTTGACTAGAACACTCCTCTAATTAAAATTGCTCGACTAATCAATCCCTATAGGATTCAACCTCACTCTATTGTGAGTTTTTACTTGACGAAAATTCGGTATACTTGCCAAGGGAAATTTGTTGAGAGACAAGTTTTCGTGCATCATGAAGGCACTCTACGATGGTAGTGGATAAACTCCATTACATATGGGTGGATGGAAATATTTTATAGTAGCCTTCTATAACACCCTAATTACCCTAAGCCTCCTCGCGTCGTAAAGCAAAGGTTAATAGAAGGTTACGATAATTCTAAAGCTAGTACATATGTATAAATAGAAAGAAATAATAATTCTAGAAGCCCAATGAAGAAATAAGCTCAAAAATAGGGTTTGAAAAGCACAAAACGTTTCACACAAAGCTACAAACTTAAGGCACAAGATATACATACAGATATCAAGACATATATAGATATATAAGAGCATAATAGTATAAAGATCTAGCCGTAGCTCGCGGAGTTTAAGCCGGCTAGTTAAATAAAAACAATACAGAGTTTTGAAAGTAAAATAGCTTATACAATATTTCTCTCAAAGTAAGCCTCTAAGACATAGATAAATACAAAAGTGAGAGATCTACACAAAATAAACCATAAGACTTCCAAAACATAGCAAGGATCCTCTGCTCTGTCACCATCAAACAACTCACCGAGGTGGGTTGCGACCTGCATCTGAAAAATAATAACAGAATATGATATGAGAATCGGAGGTTCTCAATATAGTAATAGTACCCAGTGATATAAGATATAAGACTCCGAGATGCCAGAGGCAATCCTAGAACTTTATATCCATCACAAGATTCAAGCTTAAACCATAAGTAAATTTTAAAACATTAACTTTAAAAACACAATGAAAAAGGGTAATCTAACTTAGTGGATTTCTAATATAACAATTCTCCGCTGTCCCACAGCCTTCGCCAGCCTAACCGCCATGCAATCCCATCACCACTTCCTTTTGAACCTCCTCAATTCCAGTAGAATACACAAATAATAACAATGCAAGTAAAGCACAAGTATAAGCATGTATATCATGTAATTCAATAAGCATTTAGACATGTTAAGCACTTAGGCAAACAATACAGGTCGGCAAAGCAAACAAACAGATAGAATATGCACATGTTGAATGTCTGTCATATTTGGCTATGATATCACATTGTCGGTTTAACTGCCAACCCGACACATCTCCATGGAAATGTCACCTTTCGGTCACGAATAAAAGTGGGATCTTCCCACAGATATAGTGTCGGGAACATTACCCACAGATATAGTGCTGGGCACACTCTTGTGATCCGAAAGGATGTGAGCGGGATACTCTGCCTCAGACCTCACATCTCAATGTAAGTGGGATAAACCAACCATTTTTATGCCGCCGCTGCGACCTCGACAAGCGAGATTAACTAACCGTCCTTGTCAAGCGCATAGCGTCTCAACATTCTCAAGAATAAAATTGTGTAATCAGTGGCTTTTAGAAATTATTTTCAGCATTCAACCCACTCCAAGTCCTCGACTCATCTCAACATCATCAATCCAAAATTCACAATTCACCATTTCAATTGTCACCACAACACTCCGCAATCCCACTCGACTAATTCATCCTTAGTACTCCAGAAACCTAAATCTCCGTCTTCTAAATTCATATGGAAATTCTCTAAAATAATTCACTAATTAGGACCCAAATATTAGATACTACTCTTAATCAGCCTTGAAAGAAGTTTAGAAAGTAGGAGAACCTTTGAAAAACAAGAAAACTTCATATTTTAGCAAAACAAGGGTCTCGCGTATGCAAGCACCTACCTCGCATACTCATGCTGTTGAAAAAGGGGTGGTCGCACGCAACCACCCACTCGTGTACGTGAGTGTCCCAACTCGAATGGGTTGCTCGCGTTTTTTGTAAAAATTTGTGTATGCAAAGGCTTCATTTTTGATAGCTCGCATACGAATACAGTGCCTCGCATACGCGAGATGCCCAAACCGAATGGTTTGGTCGCGTCGCGTGCATTGTGTCGCGTATGCAAGGAGTAAAAATCTGTTTGCTTGCGTACGCAGGCAGTGTTTGCGTGTGCAAGTTACCCAACCTGAATGGTTCGCTCACGTCACGTGCCCCTTGTCGCGTACGCAACCCACACCAGACTTCGAAAATTTTCAAATGTTGCAGAATTCAGTTTTTGGCACCAAACTTTAAACAGTCATAACTTCCTCTACAAAACTCTATTTTTTACAAACTTTATATCAATTTAAAGCTCTCAAAGTAACCTTTAATTTAAAAAAAATTTCATTCAATTTCAAATATTGAGACTCAAGTTATGATCCATCAAAGTTCACCAAAAACTGGTTTTTACCACAAACACAAGGTTCTCAACTTTCCAAAATTCACAACCAAAATCCAATAAAAACCAAGTATCCTACAACCAAAATAGTTTCAAGTTGACTAAATATTACTAAAGCACCTTCTATATCATTCCTTATCATACCAACATACAATTTCACTCACTTCATCCACAAATTCTTACTTAATGCATCATTCCACTATCCTCAACTTTCACCAGCATCATTAAGCATCAAAATTCACTATAAACAATCCAAATCAATAAGTTCAAGCCTCATTCCAACAATGAATAATATTATCAAGTGAACACCACAATTTATCAAATCAACAACACCATTGATGAGGGGATAATTTATACGCTTTTTGGCATTATTTTTATATAGTTTTTAGTATGTTTTATTCACTTTTTAGTATATTTCTTTTAGTTTTTATGCAAAATTCACATTTCTGGACTTTACTATGAGTTTATTTGTTTTTCTGTGATTTCATGTATTTTCTGGCTGAAATTAAGGGACCTGAGCAAAAATCTGATTCAGATGCTGAAAAAAGACTGCTGATGTTGTTGGATTCTGACCTACCTGCACTCGAAATGGAATTTTTGGAGCTATAGAAACCTAAATGGTGCGCTCTTAATTGCGTTGGAAAGTAGACATCCAGGGATTTCCAGAAATATATAATAGTTCATACTTTTCATGAGTTTAGATGATGCAAACTGGCATTCAATGACAGCTTTCTGCCCTATTCTGGCATTAAACGCCAGAAACAAGTTGCAAGCCAGATTCAAACGCCAGAAAGAAGCTACAAACTGGCGTTTAACTCCAAAGAAAGTCTCTACACATGAAAGCTTCAATGCTCAGCCCAAGCACACACCAAGTGGGCCTGGAAGTGGATTTCTGCATCATTTACTTATTCCTGTAAACCCTAGTAACTAGTTTATTATAAATAGGACTTTTTACTATTGTACTAGGGAGCTTTTTGAACATCTTTGGACCATTGTTCATGTTTTGGGAGGCTGGCCATTCGGCCATGCCTTCCCTATTTTCACTTATGTATTTTCAACGGTGGAGTTTCTACACACCATAGATTAAGGTGTAGAGCTCTGCTATTCCTCGAGTATTAATGCAAAGTACTATTGTTCTTCTATTCAATTCATGCTTATTCTTATTCTAAGATATTCATTCATACACAAGAACATGATGAATGTGATGATTATGTGACACTCATCACCATTCTCACTTATGAACGCGTGATTGACAACCACTTCCGTTCTACATGAAAACAAGCTTGAATGTATATCTCTTGGATTTCTAATCAACGATTCACATCGACTCCCCTCTAACAATGGGGCATCTGAATCCGAGATTAGAGTCTTTGTGGTATAAGCTAGAATTAATTGGCAGCATTTTTGAGATCTGGAAAGTCTAAACCTTGTCTGTGGTATTCCGAGTAGGATCTGGGATGGGATGACTGTGACGAGCTTCAAACTCGCGACTGTAGGGTGTGGTGACAAATGCAAAAGGATAGTAAATCCTATTCCTAAACGATCGAGAACCAACAGCTGATTAGCCATACGATATCTGTGCATGGTATTTTTCATCCGAGACGAGCAATCCGATAGTTGATTAGCCGTACAGAAACCGTAGAGGACCTTTTTCACTGAGAGGACGGGAAGTAGCCATTGACAATGGTGACACCTAGCATACAGCTTGCCATGGAAAGGAGTATGAAGGATTCGATGAAGACAGTAGGAAAGTAGAGATTCAGAAGGAACAACGCATCTCCATACGCTTATCTGAAATTCCCACCAATGAATTACATAAGTATCTCTATCTTTATTTTATGTTTTATTTATCTTTTAATCATTAAAACTCCATAACCATTTAAATCCGCCTGACTGAGATTTATAAGATGACCATAGCTTGCTTCAAGCTGACAATCTCCGTGGGATCGACCCTTACTCACGTAAGGTTTATTACTTGGACGACCCAGTGCACTTGCTGGTTAGTTGTGTGAAGTTGTGAAAAAGAGTTGAGATTACAATTGTGCGTACCAAGTTGTTGGCGCCATTGAGATCACAATTTCGTGCACCAAGTTTTTGGCGCTGTTGCCGGGGATTGTTCGAGTTTAGACAACTGACGGTTCATCTTGTTGCTCAGATTAGGTAATTTTCTTCTCATTTCAACCTTTGTTTTGTTTTCAAAAAGTTTTCAAAAATCTTTCAAAAAGTTTTCTTCTTCTTCATTTTTCCAAAATTAATTTTTGAAAAATCCAAAAAATTTTATAAAATCAAAAAATCAAAAATATTTTGTGTTTCTTGTTTAAGTTAGTGTCAATTTTTAAGTTTGGTGTCAATTGTATGCTTTTATTTTCCTAAAATTTTCGAAAAATTCATGGATAGTGTTCTTCATGATCTTCAAGTTGTTCTTGATAAGTCTCCTTGTTTGATCTTTAAATTTTCTTATTTTGTGTCTTTTCTTGTTTTTCATATGCATTCTTATTTTGTTAGTGTATAACCATTAAAAATTTCTAAGTTTGGTGTCTTACATGTTTTTCTTTTCTTAAAATTTTTTCAAAATAAGTTCTTGATGTTCATCATGATCTTCAAAGTGTTCTTGGTGTTCATCTTGACATTCAAAGTGTTCTTGCATGCATCATTTGTTTTAATCCAAAATTTTCATGTGTTGAGTCATTTTGTGGTTTTTCTCTTTCCTCATTAAATTCAAAAAAAATCAAAAAAATATATTTCCCTTATTTCTCTCACAAATTTCGAAATCTTTGGGTTGACTTAGTCAAAAAATTTTTAAATAAGTTGCTTCTTGTTAATCAAGTCAAGATTTCAATTTTAAAAATCTTATCTTTTCAAAAAATTTTTCAAAAATCAAATCTTTTTCATTTTTTATTATTTTCGAAAATTTAAAAAAAATTGATTTTTAAAATCTTTCTCTTAATATTATTTCATAATTTTCGAAAACTTTAATAACAATTAATGTGATTGATTCAAAAATTTCATGTTTGTTACTTTCTTGTTAAGAAAGGTTCAACCTTTAAATTCTAGAATTATATCTTTTAGTTTCTTGTTAGTCAAGTCATTAACTTAATTTTCAAAATCAAATCTTTCTAAATTTCTTTTTCAAATCTTTTTCAAAATAAATTTCAATCATATCTTTTCAAACATATCTTTTTCAAATCATATCCTTTTCAAAATCAATTTCAAAATCTTTTCTAACTTCTTATCTTTTCAAAATTGATTTTCAAATCTTTTTTAACTAACTAATTGACTTTTTGTTTGTTTTACTATTTCTTATCTTTTTCAAAACCACCTAACTACTTTTTTCTCTCTAATTTTCGAAAATCCCTCACCCTTTTTCAAGATTCTTTTTAATTAACTAATTATTTTAAATTTTAATTTTATGTTATTTCTTCTCTTAATTTTCGAATTCTAACTAAATTTTAAAATAAAAACAAAAATATTTTCCTTTTCCTTTTAATTATTTTTGAAAACTCTCTCTCTCATCTCCTTCTATTTATTTATTTATCTACTAACACTTCTCTTCTACTCATAATTCGAACCCTCTTCTCTTTTCTCTCTGTGTTCGAATTTTTCCTCATCTATTCTTCTTCTCTTCTACTCACATAAAGGAATCTCTATACTGTGACATAGAAGATTCCTCTTCTTTTCTATTCTCTTCTTTTTCATATGAGCAGGAGCAAGGACAAGGACATTCTTGTTGAAGCAAATCCTGAACCTGAAAGGACTCTGAAGAAGAAGCTAAAAGAAGCTAAAGCACAATAATCCAGAGAAAACCCTACAGAGAATCTCAAAAAAGAAGGAGACATGGCCGAACCCAACAACAATGCAAGGAAGATGCTTGGTGACTTTACTACACCAAATTCCAACTTCCATGGAAGAAGCATCTCAATCCCTGCCATTGGAGCAAACAACTTTGAGCTAAAGCCTCAATTAGTTTCTCTGATGCAACAGAATTGCAAGTTTTATGGACTTCCATCAGAAGATCCTTTTCAGTTCTTAACTGAATTCTTGCAGATCTGTGATACTATTAAGACCAATGGAGTTGATCCCAATGTCTATAAGCTTATGCTTTTTCCTTTTACTGTAAGAGATAGAGCTAGAACATGGTTGGACTCTCAGCCTAGAGATAGCCTGAACTCTTAGGATAAGCTGGTTACGGCTTTCTTAGCCAAGTTCTTTCTTCCTCAAAAGCTGAGCAAGCTTAGAGTGGATGTTCAAACCTTCAGGCAAAAGAAGGTGAATCCCTCTATGAAGCTTGGGAGAGATACAAGTAACTGACCAAAAAGTGTCCTTCTGACATGCTTTCAGAATGGACCATCCTGGATATATTCTATAATGGTCTGTCTGAATTATCTAAGATGTCATTGACATGGTTGCAAATAACCAATTCATGTACACCTCTGAAAGGAATCCTGTGAGTAATGGGACGCCTCAGAGGAAGGGAGTTCTTGAAATTGATGCTCTGAATGCCATATTGGCTCAAAACAAAATGTTGACTCAGCAAGTCAATATGATTTCTCAATGTTTGAATGGATTGCAAAATGCATCCAACAGTACTAAAGAAGCATCTTCTGAAGAAGAAGCTTATGATCTTGAGAACCCTGCAATGGCAGAGGTGAATTATATGGGTGAAGCCTATGGAAACACCTATAATCCTTCATGGAGAAATCATCCAAATTTCTCTTGGAAGGATCAACAAAAGCCTCAACAAGGCTTTAATAATGGTGGAAGAAATAGGTTTAGCAATAGCAAGCCTTTTCCATCATCCTCTCAGCAACAGACAGAGAATTCTGAGCAGAGCTCCTCTAGCTTAGCAAACATAGTCTCTGATCTATCTAAGGCCACTCTAAGTTTCATGAATGAAACAAGGTCCTCTATTAGAAATTTGGAGGCACAAGTGGGCCAGCTGAGTAAAAAAGTCACAGAAACTCCTCCTAGTACTCTTCCAAGCAATACAGAAGAGAATCCAAAAAGAGAGTGCAAGGCCATAACCTTACTTGGTGTGGCCGAACCTAGAGGAGAGGAGGAGATCGTGAATCCCAGTGAGGAAGACCTCATGGGACGTCCTCTGGATAAAAAGGAGTTCCTATTTGAGGAACCTAAGGAATCTGAGGCTCATCTCGAGACCATAGAGATTCTATTGAACCTACTTCTGCCATTCATGAGCTCTGATGAGTATTCTTCCTCTGAAGAGGATGAAGATATTACTGAAGAACAAGTTGCCAAGTACCTTGGAGCAATCATGAAGCTGAATGCCAAGTTATTTGGTAATGAGACTTGGGTGGATGAGCCCCCTTGCTCACCAATGAACTGAATAACTTGGTTAGGCAGACATTACCTCAAAAGAAACAGGATCCCGATAAATTCTTAATTCCATGTACCATAGGCACCATGACCTTTGAGAAGGCTCTGTGTGACATGGGGTCAAGCATAAACTTAATGCCACTCTCTGTAATGGAGAAATTGGGAATCTTTGAGGTACAGGCTACCAAATTCTCATTAGAGATGGCAGACAAATCCATGAAAAAGGCTTATCGACAGGTAGAGGACGTGCTAGTAAAGGTCAATGGCCTTTACATCCCTGCTGATTTCATAATCCTAGACACTGTGAAGGATGAGGATGAATCCATCATCCTTGGAAGACCCTTCCTAGCCACAACAAAAGCTGTGATTGATGTGGACAGAGGAGAGTTGATCCTTCAATTGAATGAGGACTACCTTGTGTTTAAAACTCAAGGATCTCCCTCTGTAACCATGGAGAGGAAGCAAGAAAAGCTTCTCTCAATGCAGAGTCAAACAAAGCCCCCACAATCAAACTCTAAGTTTGGTGTTGGGAGGCCACAACCAAACTCTAAGTTTGGTGTTGAACCCCCATATTCAAACTCTAAGTTTGGTGTTGGGAGGCCCCAACAATGCTCTGAATATCTGTGAGGCTCCATGAGAGCCCACTGTCAAGCTATTGACATTAAAGAAGCACTTGTTGGGAGGCAACCCAATTTTTATTTACCTATGTTATTTCTTTTTTTTAGGTTGATGATCATGTGGACACAAAAAAACTGCAAAAATTAAAGAAAAATAAAAAACAGCATTAAAAATAGCACACCCTAGAGAAAAAACTTACTGGCGTTTAAACACCAGTATGGGTAGCAGCATGGGCGTTTAACACCCAGTCTGGCACCATTCTGGGCGTTAAACGCCGGAAAGAAGCACCAGACTGGCGTTAAACGCCAAAAAGAAGCAACAAACTGGCGTTAAATGCCAGAAACAGGTTGCAGCTTGGCATTTAATGCCAGGAAAGGAATAAAAGCTGGCGTTTAACGCCAGAAACAAGCAGCAGTCTGGCGTTAAACGCCAGGATTGCACACTAAGGGCGTTTACACACCTAATTGGAGTAGGGATGAGAAATCCTTGACTCCTCAGGATCTGTGGACACCACAGGATCCCAACCTACCCCACCTCTCTCTCTCCCCTCACACATCTCTATAACACTCTACCCAAAACACCACTCACCTATCAAATCCTATTCTCTTCCCTATATTCTCTTCACCAATCACTTCCACCACACTTTCCCAAAAACCCCACCTACCTCACTTTCAAATTCAAACACTTTTCCCTCCCAAACCCACCCAAGTCCATTCGGCCATTTTCCCTCTCTTCCTCTATAAATACACCTCTTCACTCCTTTATTTTCACACATTTTATACATTTTTCCCTTACTTGGCTGAACCGCTTAACCCCCTCCATCTCCTCAATCTCTTCTTCTTCTCCACCCTTCTTTCTTTCTTCTTTTGCTCGAGGACGAGCAAACCTTTTAAGTTTGGTATGGTAAAAGCATTGCTTTTTGTTTTTCCATAACCATTTATGGCAGCTAAGGCCATAGAAACCTCTAGAAAGAGGAAAGAAAAGGCAAAAGCTTCCACCTCCAAGTCATGGGAGATGGAGAAGATTCATCTCAAAGGTCCATCAAGACCACTTCTATGAAGTTATGGCCAAGAAAAAGGTGATCCCTATGCAATTCAGCTAGAATTGTCATAGAGGAAGCATCCTCATTGAAGAGGACAAGCCCATCACCAAAAAGAGGATGGAGCAAACAAGAGAGCCTACTCATGGACCTCAACAAGAGCATGAGGAATTCCCTCATCAAGAAATCCCTGAGATGAATAAAGGGATAAATTTTCCTCCACACGATTATTGGGAGCAACTCAACACCTCTTTGGAAGGCTTGAGTTATAACATGGAGCAACTAAGGGTAGAGCACCAAGAGCACTCCATCATTCTCCATGAAATTAGAGAAGATCAAAGGGCTATGAGGGAGGAGCAACAAAGGCAAGGAAGAGACATAGAGGAGCTCAAGAGCACCATTGGTTCTTCAAGAGAAAGATGCCACCCTCCTTAAGGTGGACTCATTCCTTAATCTCCTTGTCTATTTATTTTTCTGTTTTCAGTTTTGAGCTTTATGTTTGGCTATGTTTTGCGTCTTTATTACATGATCATTAGTGTCTAGTGTCTATGTCTTAAAGCTATGAATAACTCCATGAATCCTTCACCTCTCTTAAATAAAAAATGTGCTTAATTACAAAAGAACAAGAAGTACTTGAATTTCAAATTTTATCTTGAAATTAGTTTAATTATTTTGATGTGGTGGCAATACTTTTTGTTTTTCTGAATGAATACTTGAATAGTGCATATTTTTTTATCATGTTGTTTATGAATGTTAAAATTGTTTGCTCTTGAAAGAATGATGAACAAAGAGAAATGTTATTGATAATCTGAAAAATCATGAAATTGATTCTTGAAGCAAGAAAAAGCAGTGAATAACAAAAAGCTTGCGGAAAAAAAAAAGTGGCGAAAAAAATAAAAGAAAAAGAAAAAGAAAACTTTTTACTATTGTACTAGAGGTCTTTTTCCCATATTTCGAATTCATATGTCCTTTAGGAAGGCTGGCCATTCGGCCATGCCTGGACCATCACTTATGTATTTTCAACAGTGGAGTTTCTACACACCATAGATTAAGGTATGGAGCTCTGCTATACCTTGAGTATTAATGCAATTACTACTATCTTCTATTCAATTCAGCTTATTCTTATTCTAAGATATTCGTTGCACTTCAACATGATGAATTTGATGATCCGTGACACTCATCATCATTTTCACCTATGAACGCGAGACTGACAACCACTTCCGTTCTACCTTAGAACGAGCGTGTATCTCTTGGATTCCTTAATCAGAATCTTCGTGGTATAAACTAGAATCCATAAGCAGCATTCTTGAGAATCGAGAAAATCTAAACCTTGTCTATGGTATTCTGAGTAGAATTCAGGGATTGAATGACTGTGACGAGCTTCAAACTCGCGAGTGTTGGGCGTAGTGACAGACGCAAAAGGATCAATGGATCCTATTTCGTTATGATCGAGAACCGACAGATGATTAGCCGTGATGTGACAGAGCATTTGGACTATTTTCACTGAGAGGACGGAAGGTAGCCATTGACAACGGTGAAACACAACATACAGCTTGCTATGGAAAGGAGTAACAGTGATTGGATGAAAGCAGTAGGAAAGTAGAGATTCAGAAGGAACAAAGACACTTCTGGGGCCCACTTTGATGTGTGCTTGGGCTGAGCTTGAGCTTTACACGTTCAGAGGCTTGTCTTGGGGTTAAACGCCAAGTTGTAACGTGTTTTTGGCGTTTAACTCTGGTTTGTGACGTGTTTTTGGCGTTTTACTCCAGAATGCACCATGGAACTGGCGTTGAACGCTAGTTTGCATCGTCTAAACTCGAATAAAGTATAGACTATTATATATTTTTGGAAAGCCCTGAATGTCTACTTTCTAAATCATTTAAGAGCGCCCCATTCAGAGTTCTGTAGCTTCAGAAAATCCATTTCGAGTGTAGGGAGGTCAGAATCCAACAACATCAGCAGTCCTTTTTCAGCCTGAATCAGATTTTTGCTCAGGTCCCTCAATTTCAGCCAGAAAATACCTGAAATCACAGAAAAACACACAAACTCATAATAAATTCCAGAAATATGAATTTTGCATGAAAACTAATAAAAACATCCCTAAAAGTAGCTAGAACCTACTAAAAACTACCTAAAAACAATGCCAAAAAGCGTATAAATTATCTGCTCATCACAACACCAAACTTAAATTGTTGCTTGTCCCCAAGCAACTGAAAATTAAATAGGATAAAAAGAAGAGAATATACTATAAATCCCAAAATATCAATGAATATTAGTTCTAATTAGATGAGCGGGACTTGTAGCTTTTTGCTTCTAAACAGTTTTGGCATCTCACTTTATCCTTTGAAGTTTAGAATGATTGGCATCCATAGGAACTCAGAGTTCAGATAGTGTTATTGATTCTCCTAGTTAAGTATGTTAATTCTTGAACACAGCTACTTTATGAGTCTTGGCCATGGCCCTAAGCACTTTGTTTTCCAGTATTACCACCAGATACATAAATGCAACAGACACATGACTGGGTGAACCTTTTCAGATTGTGACTCAGCTTTGCTAAATAAAAATTGGGTTGCCTCCTAATAAGCACTTCTTTAATGTCAATAGCATGACAGTGAGCTGTCATGGAGGTTCACAGATGTTCAGAGCATTGTTGGGACCTCCCAACACCAAACTTAGAGTTTGAATGTGGGGGTTCAACACTAAACTTAGAGTTTGGTTGTGGCCTCCCAACACCAAACTTAGAGTTTGATTGTGGGGGCTCTGTTTGACTCTGTATTGAGAGAAGCTTTTCATGCTTCCTCTCCATGGTTGCAGAGGAAGATCCTTGAGCTTTAAACACAAGGTAGTCCCCATTCAATTAAAGGACTAGCTCTCCTCTGTCAACATCAATCACAGCTCCTGCTTTGGCTAGGAAGGGTCTTCCAAGGATGATGCATTCATCCTCATCCTTCTCAGTGTCTAAGATTATGAAATCAGCAGGGATGTAAAGGCCTTTAACCTTTACCAACACGTCCTCTACCAATACATAAGCTTGTTTTATTGACTTGTCTGCCATTTCTAATGAGATTCTTGCAGCTTGTACCTCAAAGATTTCATTACAGAGAGAGGCATAAGATTTATACCTGATCCCAAGTCACATAGAGCCTTCTTAAAGGTCATGGTGGCCATGGTACAGGATATTAAGAATTTACCAGGATCTTGTTTCTTTTGAGGTAAAGTTTGTTGAACCCATGTATTTAGTTCACTAATGAGCAAGGGAGATTCATCTTCCCAAGTCTTATTACCAAACAACTTGGCATTCAGCTTCATGATAGCTCCTAGATATTGAGCAACTTGCTCTTTAGTTACATCTTCATCCTCTTCAGAGGAAGAATGGTTCTCAGAGCTCATGAATGGTAAAAGGAGGTTCAATGGAATCTTTATGGTCTCTATATGAGCCTCAGATTCCTTTAGGTCCTTAATAGGGAACTCCTTTTTGTTCAGAGGACGTCCCAGGAGGTCTTCCTCACTGGGATTCACGTCCTTCTCCTCCCTTGTGCATTCAGCCACATTGATTATATCAATGGCCTTGCATTCTCTTTTTGGATTCTCCTCTGAATTGCTTGGGAGAGTACTAGGAGGAGTTTCAGTGATTTTCTTACTCAGTTGACCCACTTGTGCCTCCAAATTTCTGATGGAGGACCTTGTTTCATTCATGAATTTAAAGTGGCGTTAGACAGATCAGAGACTATGTTTGCTAAGTTAGAGGGGCTCTGCTCAAAATTCTCTATCTGTTGCTGAGAAGATGATGGAAAAGGCTTGCTATTGCTCAACCTGTTTCTTCCACCATTATTAAAGCCTTGTTAGGGCTTCTGTTGATCTTTCCATGAGAAATTTGGATGATTTCTCCATGAAGAATTATAGGTGTTCCTATAGGGTTCACCCATGTAATTCACCTCTGTCATTGCAGGGTTCTCAGGATCATAAGCTTCTTCTTCAGAAGATGCCTCTTTAGTACTATTGGATGCATTTTGCCATCCATTCAGGCTCTGAGAAATCATGTTGACTTGCTGAGTCAACATTTTATTCTGAGCCAGTATGTCATTCAGAGCGTCAATTTCAAGAACTCCCCTCTTCTGAGGCGTCCCATTACTCACAGGATTCCTCTCAGAGGTGTACATGAATTGGTTATTTACAACCATGTCAATGAGTTCCTGAGCTTCTACAGGCGTTTTCTTTAGGTGAATGGATCCACCTGCAGAGTGGTCTAGTGGCATTTTAGACAATTCAGACAGACCATCATAGAATATATCCAAGATGGTCCATTTTGAAAGCATGTCAGAAAGACACTTTTTGGTCAGTTGCTTGTATCTCTCCCAATCTTCATAGAGGGATTCACCTTCTTTCTATCTGAAGGTTTAAACATCTACTCTAATCTTACTCAACTTGTGAGGAGGAAAGAACTTGGCCAAGAAGGCTGTGATCAGCTTATCCCAAGAGTTTAAGCTGTCTTTAGGTTGAGAGTATAACCATATTCTAGCTCTGTCTCTTACAACAAAAGGAAAAAGCATAAGCCTGTAGACTTCAGGATCTACTCCATTAGTCTTAACAGTATTATAGATCTGCAAGAATTCAGTTAAGAACTGAAAAGGATGTTCTGATGGAAGTCCATGAAACTTGCAGTTCTGATGCATTAGAGCAACTAGTTGAGGCTTCAGCTCAAAATTGTTTGCTCCAATGGCAGGGATTGAGATGCTTCTTCCATGTAATTTGGAATTTGGTGCAGTAAAGTCACCAAGCACCTTCCTTGCAATGTTGTTGTTGGGTTCGGCTACCATATCTTTTTCCTGTTCGAAAATTTCAGTTAGGTCCTCTTCGGAGTACTGTGCTTTAGCTGCTCTTAGCTTTCTCTTCAAGGTCCTTTCAGGTTCAGGATCAGCTTCAACAAGAATGCCTTTTTCCTTATTCCTGCTCATATGAAAGAGAAGAAAACAAAGAAAGAAGAGGAATCCTCTATGTCACAGTATAGAGATTCTTTTATGTGAGTAAAAAAAGAGAAGAATAAAAGAATAAAGAAGAGAAAAATTCGAACACAGAAGAGAAGAGAGGGTTCGAATTTTAAGATGAAGAGAAGTGTTAGTAAATGAATAAATAAATAGAAAGAGATGAGAGAGAGAGTTTTCGAAAATTATTTTTTTTTAAAAAAGGTTAGTGATTTTCGAAAATTAAAAGAAGAAATAAAATTGAAATTAAAATTTGAAACAATTAGTTAATTAAAAGAATTTTGAAAAAGGGTGAGGAATTTTCGAAAATTAGAGAGAGAAAAGTAGTTAGGTAGTTTTGAAAAAGATAAGAAGTTAGAAAAGATTTTTGAAATCAATTTTGAAAAAGATATGATTTGAAAAGAAAAGATATGATTAAAAAGATATGATTGAAGTTTGTTTTGAAAAAGATTTGATTTTTAAAATTAAAATTGATTACTTGACTAACAAGAAACTAAAAGATATGATTCTGGAATTTAAAGATTGAACCTTTCTTAACAAGAAAGTAACAAACTTCAAATTTTTTGAATCAATCACATTAATTGTTAGTAAAGTTTTTGAAATTTTGAAATAAAATTAAGAAAAAGATTTTGAAAAACAATTTTTAAAGTTTTCGAAAAATAATAAGAAAAAATGAAAAAGATTTGATTTTTGAAAAAGATTTTGAAAAGATAAGATTTTTAAAATTGAAATCTTGACTTGACTAACAAGAAACAACTTATTTAAAAAAATTGTGACTAAGTCAACCCAAAGATTTCAAAATTTATTAGTAAAACAAGGAAAAGATATTTTTTATTTTTGAATTTTTAATGGGGAGAGAGAAAAACACAAATATGACCCAAAACATGAAAATTTTGGATCAAAAGCAATGACGCATGCAACAACACTATGAATGTCAAGATGAACACCAAGAACACTTTGAAGATCAAGATGAACATCAAGACTTATTTTTGAAAATTTTCAAGAAAAGAAAAACATGCAAGACACCAAACTTAGAAATTTTTAATGCTTAGACACTATGAATGCAAAAATGCAAATGAAAAATAACAAAAGATACAAAACAAGAAAATATGAAGATCAAATAAGAAGACTTACTAAGAACAACTTGAAGATCATGAAGAACACATGCATGAATTTTCGAAAAATGCAAAATTTTTTAAAACATGCAATTGACACCAAACTTAAAAATTGACACTAGACTCAAACAAGAAACACAAAATGTTTTTTATTTTTATGATTTTATTAATAAAAAAAATTTTGAAAAACGAAAACAAAGAGAAAAATTTTTTTGGAAAATATTTTCGAAAACTTTTTGAAAAGAAAATTACCTAATCTGAGCAACAACATGAACCGTCAGTTGTCCAAACTCAAACAATCCCCGGCAACGGCACCAAAAACTTGGTGCACAAAATTGTGATCATCAACAATGGTGTCAATAGACTTGGAGCTCTCAAACGTGAATCACACTTTGTCACAACTTCGCACAACTAACCAGCAAGTGCACTGGGTCGTCCAAGTAATACCTTACGTGAGTAAGGGTCGATCCCACGGAGATTGTTGGTATGAAGCAAGCTATGGTCATCTTGTAAATCTCAGTCAGGCAGATTCAAATAGTTATAATGGTTTTCGAATATAAAAATAAATAATGCATAAAATAAAGATAGAGATACTTATGTAAATCATTGGTGGGAATTTCAGATAAGTGTATGGAGATGCTTTGTTCCTTCTGAATCTCTGCTTTCCTACTGCTTTCATCCAATCACTCTTACTCCTTTTCATGGCAAGCTGTATATTGGGTTTCACCGTTGTCAATGGCTACCTCCCGTCCTCTCAGTGAAAATGGTCCAAATGCTCTGTCACAGCACGGCTAATCATCTGTCGGTTCTCGATCATGTCGGAATAGGATCCATTGATCCTTTTGCGTCTGTCACTACGCCCAACACTCGCGAGTTTGAAGCTCGTCACAGTTATTCAATTCCTGAATCCTACTTGGAATACCACAGACAAGGTTTAGACTTTCGGATTCTCAAGAATGCTGCTTATGGATTCTAGCTTATACCACGAAGATTCTGATTAAGGAATCCAAGAGATACACGCTCGTTCTAAGGTAGACCGAAAGTGATTGTCAATCACGCGTTCATAGGTGAGAATGATGATGAGTGTCACGGATCATCACATTCATCATGTTGAAGTGCAACGAATATCTTAGAATAAGAATAAGCTGAATTGAATAGAAGATAGTAGTAATTGCATTAATACTCGATGTACAGCAGAGCTCCACACTTTAATCTATGGTGTGTAGAAACTCCACCGTTGAAAATACATAAGTGATGGTCTAGGCATGGCCGAATGGCCAGCCTTCCCAAAGGACATATGAATTCAAAATATGGGAAAAAGACCTCTAGTACAATAGTAAAAAGTTCTATTTATACTAAACTAGTTACTAGGGTTTACAAAAATAAGTCTTAGTGTAGAAATCCACTTCCGGGGCCCACTTTGGTGTGTGCTTGGGCTGAGCTTAAGCTTTACACACGTGCAGAGGCTTCTCTTGGGGTTAAACACCAATTTGTAACGTGTTTTTGGCGTTTAACTCTGGTTTGTGATGTGTTTTCTGGCATTTTACTCCAGAATGCAGCATGGAACTGGCGTTGAACGCCAGTTTGCGTCGTCTAAACTCGAATAAAGTATGGACTATTATATATTGCTAGAAATACCTGGATGTCTACTTTCCAACGCAGTTGAGAGCGTGCCATTTGGAGTTCTGTAGCTCCAGAAAATCCATTTCGAGTGCAGAGAGGTCAGAATCCAACAACATCAGCAGTCCTTTTTCAGTCTGAATCAGATTTTTGCTCAGGTCCCTCAATTTCAGCCAGAAAATACCTGAAATCACAGAAAAACACACAAACTCATAGTAAAGTCCAGAAATATAAATTTTTCATGAAAACTAATAAAAACATCCCTAAAAGTAGCTAGAACCTACTAAAAACTACCTAAAAACAATGCCAAAAAGCGTATAAATTTCTCGCTCATCACTTGCTTCAAGCCGACAATCTCCGTGGGATCGACCCTTACTCATGTAAGGTTTATTACTTGGATGACACAGTGCACTTGCTGGTTAGTTGTGCAAAGTTGTGAAAAAGAGTTGAGATTACAATTGTGCGTACCAAGTTATTGGCGCCATTGAGATCACAATTTCGTGCACCAACCATCATACATTATCAAATCCAACAATCAATTCAATCCAATCCTATCCTATAGGTAACTAGCCTAAGTATCTAGAAATATTATATATTACATAGAGAAAACCGAAACCATACATTGGCTGATTCTCAATATGTGCTATACACCAAATATTTGTGCCCAACAGACTTTCAACAAAAACCAAGCCACCAACTCAAATCCAAAGGCTCCCAAAATCACAATAAGCAACCTATACACAATTAATTCACAAAATCAATACTTAAGGTTCCATAAATACATAAAACCACAAGTGATTTGGGATTTCTTACCTTGCCTAATAGTTTTGGGAGCAAAACCCAATAGCAACTAAGTGCTAAAGTGTACCTAAACAACCAAAACCAAAAAATTTGAATTTCTTAGAGCAAAAAACTAGGCAGGACTTTTTGATAAGCTTATGACAATACTTATCTAGAAGTTACGAGCTCGCAAGAGCTTCACGTAGCCGCTGACGGCACATAAATCGGAGCTCCGTAACTCAAGTTATGGTCAATTGAGTGATGAGGTGAATAGTGTTTCTTGTAAACCCTCACTCTCTTCTCACTTCAGCAGCTCTCCCTCTCTTGAAAGTGTGAAATAAGCTGAAGTGGGTGCATTTGAGTGCTTATATATGTTGGGCTTGGCCCCAACTTGGGTCCGGTCCAACCTGTTATCGTTTTTGGCCCGTTTGGACCAATTTCGGGCCAAACTTTTAAAATTAATGCCCGATTTTCAATTCTAAATATTTTCCTAAGGTTTTCTACTGTTTTTATTATTATCGCACAATACCGGACTGATTTAAGCCGGTATTGTTGGTTAATTTACCGATTCGTGTTTTTATGCAATTTTTCGCAGAAATTATATTTTCTAACTCAGAAAAATCTACTGAGTCCAAATATCATATTTAAATTTTCTAATTAATATTCTAAAGTTTTGGATCCTATTTTGGGCAATTAATTTAATTTAATTAAGCAATTAATTAGTCGCGATTTTTGGCATGCCCTGACGAATGACAGGTCTCGTGAGGGCATGTTTCTCATAGAGGTGGACGCTCCTTCTAATCATATTTCTTTTGCTGCTCTGGCTGATGGATCTCATTTTCTTTGGATATAAAGGTATTATTCACTTGCCTGGGGTTTCGCTTGCCCTTCACTAACTTCAAGAAATCTGTGCTTCTTGCATGCTCTATTTTCCCTTCGCAGCTACATCCTAACAACTAGGAAATAATACAGGGGTTTTAGGTCATCTATGCTAATCTTGGTTCTACTTGCCAAATGGCAAGTTCTCCGCACTTTGTAAATGATGCATGTGTAACAGTCTAGCTCCGAAGAAATGACGCTTTTTCGGGATCAAACGAAATTTTAACAAAATTTTTAGGAATTTCAGTACATATAAGCACCTCCATTGCGTAGGTGCTGTGTCATCAAGCTGCTAAGTCAGCAGCTTGACTGCACCAGATACCTCTCCTAATCTAAGCAGGCATGTTGCAAAAAGTTGCACTTTTGAGCCACTTCGGACTCGAATTTCAAAATTCTTATTTCCGTGGTTAGTATTATTGTGACGAGCCGGTCTCGAATTTCAAGAAAAAATTATATTAATATAATATTCATATATTATACTTTTATTTAGAATTTTATATTATTATTTCCTTTGATGTGGTTAATGTTGATCTATGTTTAGTAATATAATAATTGAGCTAGAAATCTACCGGTAATGGATAATACCGGCATTCTTAGATGAACTTAGTAATGCTAATGCTTCATCATAGATCTTTTATTCTCATGGTTATCTTGTTACTAATATCGTTTATACTAGTAAAGTTCATGCTTATCCTTTAGTAGTGTAATCTGATATATCTAGTTTTAGTAATTATCTTCAGAATGATATTTTATTATTAAATTCTGATGACTCAACATCCTATGACACGTGGCTCTCCCAGGGGAATAGCCACCACATATTTTCTTTCTTGCTCTCTAAGCAAAGGTTTCTTAAGGAAAAAGTAAGAAATACTTAAGTTCTAATACATCTA
The DNA here is from genome assembly GCF_014773155.1 of Arachis stenosperma. Classification (NCBI taxonomy): domain Eukaryota; kingdom Viridiplantae; phylum Streptophyta; class Magnoliopsida; order Fabales; family Fabaceae; genus Arachis; species Arachis stenosperma. Next base: position 69,168,627 of record NC_080381.1, on the reverse strand, counting down.
ACTTCAGTAATTATTCTTTCTTAAGATATTTTTACATAAAAATCAAGGTTAATTCTTATCCAAACCCCACGTTCTCCCATGTATCATCATTACTATCATTTTAGTTTCTAAACAAGTTAGAATTCGACAATCACCATGAGAGAAAGTGAAAGAACTTCTATGAAATTTCCATGAACACTTGAGCTTCAACCTCCGTTCTCTCTCAAACTAAAATCCCTATTAAAAATATGACCAAAGTGTTCACCTCTTCCTCCTCTTCATTTATATGTCAATTTTCAAGGAGTAAATTAAGGTATGATGGCTGCTTCTCCTCCTTGAAGTTTCAGCCATGGTGGAAACTCAAGCTGATGATGTTTTCTTCATGTTTTCCCTTAGGATCTTTTGTTCAATCACTATAGGCTCTAAGAAAACATGATATCTAGCTGCCTTAAGGTGAGGAAAACCTTCTTTTCATCATCATGAAGCTTCAGCCTTCGTGGTTCATATGGTTCTAAAGTCCTTTCTGATGTTAAAATAGGCGTAAAAGTACTTTTGGAAGCTTGTTCTTGGTTCAATTCTTGGCAGCTGCAAAGGAGGTAAGGTTTGGTAAATTAATCAATGATTGGTTGTGTTCTTAAAGTGTAAAATCAGATCTTGTTGCTTGAGGCTTGATTTCGAGTGTTTGTGTGATGGTTTGATCATGAGATCTTGTTGTTTAATGCTTGAAAATCAAGTTTTTGATGGTTCTGAAGTTGCTGTTGTTGCTACTGGAAAACGTGGCTTTTCAGCCATGAAATTCATGATATTTTTGTGTTTTTTTTATGTGTATTTGATGGCTGAAACATTGCTCTTTAGTTTGGTAAAAATCGGTTATCAAAAAAAGATTGAAAAACTAGCTGAAAATCAAGTGAAAATCTGATGAACTTTTGGAAAAATATTTTTGGTTTTTGGAAGGGTGAGAAAACATTTGGTTTTGATGGTATTGGGGTCAAATCATAATTACTAAAAAGTTTGGAATTAAAAATTAATTAATGAAAAGTTGAGGGGTCAAAGAAAGAATATTAAAAGTTAAGCTTCAACAAGCAAAACAGAATGCAACATAGAGGTAGCGACCGGTTTAAAGTTAAAATTTCACAACTTCTAATACAAAATAAAAAATCTAAATATCAAAGACAAATATTAAAATTTGTTATTAATCATCAAAATCAAAAGAGGAGAGCCATATTCAAGAATCTTTAACTACTTTGTTGAATCACGAACTCCCAAATGGTGATTCATTCATTATTATCAAACATATCTTTTAACTTTGTTAGGATCAATTCTTTAATTAAATAATCAAAGCACAAACAACACTGCAAAGTGAACAAACATCAACAATTGTAACAAACAGCATCACAAACATCAGCATAATAGCACAATGTGAACAAATAGTAGCACAACAAACAAACAACACTCTAAAAAAATTGCAACAATCAAGAACAATAAGAACAAAAATAATAGTGAACAAACATCAACAATCAGAACCATCAAGAACAAATAGCAACAACAATAAACACAACACTGAATAATTAAATAAAAAATATAATATCTGAACAACAACAATAATTTCATAATTACTGTAAAACAAAATAATCTAAATTACTCATAATAGAGAAACCTAAAAAAAGCATTACCCATAACAATAACAGTTCAATAATCTTCAATAATGCTCATTATTACTCATCATCAGTAATAAACTCATTCTTCAGAATTGCATGAATTAGAGCTTGCAGCCAAAAAATTCAACATAAATTAAAAGTTAGGCCTTTGAATCACAAAAGAAATTCCGTCCCCAAAAATTGAAAACAATAAGAAACTTGATATTAAAATAGAAAAGGAATGGGTATCAAAGTTTACACACTCAAAGGCTGCTTCTCTTTGTTGGCATAAAGAACAAGGAAGACGAGGAGAAGCGACTGTGATGCCAAGGAGCTATCAGCGACGGCAACACCAAGAAGCTATCAGAGATGGTGATGCTGAGGAGAAGATTCAGGTTGCAAATGGATAGCGATTCAATGATGGCGAGAGGCAAAGGCGACTTTCTTCTCCTATTTTCATCATTCTTTGCTTCTCTCTCTCTCTCTCTCTCTCTCTCTCTCTCTCTCTCTCTCTCTCTCTGTGTGTGTGTGTGTGTGTGTGTGTGTGTGTGTGCGCGCGCGTGCGTGCGTCCGTGCGTGCATGCGTGCGTGCGTGCGTGTGTGTGTGCGAGTTTCTCTCTCTCCTCTCAGATCCGTCAGCGGTTCAACGGTGGCAGAGGCCTTTCGTCGGCGACCACTTCCCTTTCTCCCCTTGCTCTTCTTCCTCCACTAAGTATCTATTCTATTTCCCTATCTTCTTTTTTTCCTTTCTTTGGGTGTTTTGAGTGAAGTGAGAGAGAGAGAGGGGGTTGTGAGGGTTAGGGTTAGGATTAAAAAAAAGATAATTTAAGAATTTTTATAAAATTAAAAGATATAATAGAGAGTTAAGATTAAATATATATGATGTAATAAAATTAATTTAGAAACATATAAGTATTTATTTTTTAATTTACTAACTAATTTTAAAAAATTACTTAAATTAAAAATAATTTTATTAATTTTTTATTCATAAAATTAATTATAAATCTCAGTTATTCAAATTAATTTATTTAATTTTTATTATTTTTTAATTACTAAAATTTTTAAATTTTAAATATGAAAAATACACAATATTATTTAAAATATACACAATGTGAAAGATAATTATTTTTACTGATGTGACGTTACGTAATTGGATTCACGCGTAAAACTACTTTACACTGACAGTGCATCAAAATTAAATTCTTTATATGAGTCTAAAATCATTTTAAACTCAAAGTATCATTAATTTGACTTAAATATTTTTAGTGAAATAATTTTTTGAATATAAAATCTTAAATAAATATAATAAATCATAAATAACTCATTATTTTAATTTTCAAATATTTAGAGTCTTAAATTTAATATCTTGAAATAAAATTTTTTATTAGTTACAAAAAATTTTTGAATTTTGTGACAAATAAATAACTTGATACAAAAATATTGTATTTTGTGACAAATTAATTTTTTGTTATAAAATATTTAAAGCTTTTGAAACAAATAGATATTTTGTTATAAAATATTTGTAACAAAACAACAATTCGATACGAAGAAATCCAACATAATTTATAACAAAAGAAATCACGTTATTACAAAATATTGAAATATTTTGTAACTAATTTTATTGTTGTTACAAAATATTCTTATTTTGTAACAATAACTAATTATTATTACGAAAAAACCATAATTGGTAACAATTTTAAATTTGATAGAAATTTTGTTACAAATGCTCCATTTTATTGTAGTGATGACACACCAGAAGATTCTGCTTATGAAGACCTCGCTTAAATAGCTACCTAAGTTGGGGTGGACTTGATTCCCATCTGCATATATATATATATATATATATATATATATATGCTGTTGATATGTGCTGACTTAATGTTTTGTTAAAAAGAAAAAGTTTTTCATAACTTTGACAATGTGTTAACTACGATCAGACTCATAATTATTAAATAATAGATAATAATTAGGAAGACAAGTTGGTAACACTCAGTTTTTGGTATGATCTAGACATACTAAAAATTGGGCTGTTTCAACTTAACCACCCCTTAAAGGTTTCCTCAATCTCAAAAATTTATCAACATTTCCTCAATAATGATCAAACAAAAGATTCTTAAAAATCAACACAATGATATCAAGCAAAAATTAAAACTTCCAATAAGAATTCATCAAACAATTCACAAACTCACACGCATTCAACCATTATCAAATTCAATCACATCAAATAGTTAGGTGAGACAACTATTTGCAATTATATGCTAAACTTTATGGGCATTCATTGATTAAAAACTTTAATTTGAAAACGTATCCCCTACCTCAATTAGTCGAATCCGTAGGAATTATAAAACACAACACTCTCTGTTCTAACTCGCAGTAGCAACAACAACAACAATAACTCTCAGCAACACCAATGGCTTCAAACAAAGATAGCAGCACCGAACAATAGTAAAAACAATTTTGGCGAACAAGATGAATTAGAAATAGCTGTAGAGTAGGCCAACATAGAGCAAGATAAGGGCAGTTTTTCGACAAGCTTACTAGAATATGAGGTGGTGGCAGTAGTTTCCGACGAGCAAAGGAAGTAGCAGTAGCTGCTTTCAAGCTCACTAACAACAACTGTGCTAGAACGGAGCCAGAATAGTGACTACAACAACTCCGGTAGCAAGGGCACAACTGGGTTCATCTCCAATGGTGGCGGCAGCGAACTCCGGCGATGGCGAACTCCAGCGGCGACAGCAATGGCGATGATGGATAACCCTAGTAGCAATAACAACGGTGGAAAATAGCTCCAAAAACAACTCTGACGACCATTTTCTCTCCTTAATTCGTGATTCCAACGGTGGTGACATTAGGCAGAAACGGCGACAGTGGCATGACGGCTCGATACAGCGCCTCCTTGTCTCTCGCGTCTTTGCTGTCTCTCTCTCTCTCTCTCTCCCTCTCTCTCTCTCTCTCTCACACACACACACACACACACACACTACTCCTTCACTCGACAACGACAATGGCTCCTAGCCCCGCCGATGTCGTCCCCTCATTCTTTCCCCTTTCTTCTTTCCCCTTTCTTCTTCTTCTTCTTCTTCTTCTTCTTCTTCTTCTTCTTCTTCTTCTTCTTCTTCTTCTTCTTCTTCTTCTTCTTCTTCTTCTTCTTCTTCTTCTTCTTCTTCTTCTTCTTCTTCTTCTTCTTCTTCTTCTTCTTCTTTCACACCTCTCCCTCTCTATTTTCTTCTATTCTGTTTTGATGAGTCATGGTGAGAGAGTGAGGGGAGAGCTACACGTGTTTTTGGTGAAGGACGCGTGCGTGTAGCTGACTCTAGGATTAGGGCTAGGAAAAATAGGCATTGAGAGTATAGGAATCTTGCAAAATATTTGGGACCCAATAATAATTTAGGATTGAAATATGATATCAAAAAATTACTTTAGAAACGCATAAAATTTTATTAATCAACATACTAATAAGTCTACATAATTATTTCTAATTTAAAATCTAAAATGATCAAATTATTCAACTTTTTTAAAATATAGTTTAAATTTAAAATATCAATTCCTCAAACTAAATTACATAATTTTCATTATTATTCACCTTTCTTTATAGTACAGCCATATGTTACTTTTGAACCACCATCCATGAGTCATATTGCTCCTTCCCCTCTTCTAGGACTTTTTTAATCTTGTCTAAAGATATATTTTCCGTTGTGCCCTTATTTCCTCCATTAATATTTGTTTTGTTGGTGTCATTACCTTGGTTTTCCTCTGCTTCCTTCCTGCCATTATTGCCCTTACTAACCTGCTTGGAATAGTTAGCGTTTCATGTCCCACAAGACCACAACAAAAGCAAATATTATAGATACCTTCATATTTAACTTGATATCAAACTCTATTAATGGAATATTATAATACCAGGGGTTCTGTCAAATTCAGTTGGACACAGAAGCGATCAAATTTCCATGACACTTTTTAGCACTGTTGGTATCTACTCTTAGTGTCCTCCCAAGCATATGTTTTATTTGTTCTAGAATTTCTTGGCCGTAGTACTCTGTTACAAGATTGCGAAGTCTCACCCATGCCACCACCGTATCAATGGTTGCTTCCATGGTCTTAGAGTTATGTAATGGTTGAAAATCTTCTGTGGACCTCCAATCAGAAAAAAAAGTTGAGGTCCTTTTGAGAGAAGAATCTGACGAGATAGAAGTCGTTCCTAAGATCAATCACTTCAATACTACTTTGCCGCTGCCATATAGCTTCTAACCTTCTTGTCAAAATAGGGAGCAATCTTCTCCTTCCCATTAGTTTTACGATAAGGGTGTCCCACCTAGGGTGTATCAAAGTCTCATGGTTGTCTCATTGATCACCAGATTAAAAATGTCGTTTACTCTATCGATCCTTATTTCTGGGTGTTGACCCCATCCCTTAGCTCCTTTGTTAACTTCCACATGAGGCTCATCTCCCTTCTCCTCCTCTGAATCCTTTAACTCTTCTGAGGATGAGAAGCTATCATCTTCTTCCATGAGTGATAGATTCTTATCTCTTTTAACACATTCACAAAATAACATTTTGATATCTCCTCTACCATCGTAGTATCCTTCCTAGCCTCACCCTCAAGGACATCGTCATTCATCCAATCTTCTTCCCGTGGCAACAAGGAGGTATCCACTAGAGAATACTATTCCATCACCACCCTTCCTCACTTTCTTAGTGAGATGGGCGTGATAAACCACTATTTTATGGTTTATATTGTATTTAATTGAGTAGTTTTATCAAGCTTTTCACCCACTTATTCATATGATTTGCATGATTTTACAATTCCTTTCTAGTTTAGTTCTATGATTGAAAACATGCTTCTTTGGTCTTAATTTAGCTAATCTTAATCCTCTCTTATTACCATTCGATGCCTTGATCTGTGCATTAAGTGTTTCAGGCTTCATAGGATAGGAATGGCTTAGAGAATGAAGAGGAAGCGTGCAAAAACGGAAGGAACACAGGGAATTGAGGAGATGACCAGCGAGAAGTCACGCGGTCGCATGGCTCTCGCGACCGCGCGAAATGGAAGAAATCAGAGTGACGCGTTCGTGTGCCTGACGCGACTGCGCAGATTGGAAGCTGCACGAACGACGCGAATGCGTGGATGACGCGCACGCGTGGTATGAAAAATGCTGAGTAACGCGATCGCATGGACAACGCGGACGCGTGACGTGCGCAATCTGCAAAATTACAAAAGTCGCTGGCAGAGATTCTGGGCCGCATTTCAACCCAGTTTTCAGCCCAGAAACACAGATTAAAGTCAGGGAACATGCAGAGATGCTTTCATAATTCATAACTTTAGTTTTAGATGTAGTTTTTAGAGAGAGATGCTCTCTCCTCTCTCTTAGGATTTAGGATTAGGATTTTTAGAAATTAGGGATTTATCTCATCTTCACATCAGGTTCAATATTCCTTTATTTTGACTTCTCTTCTACTTTGAGATAATTTAATGCTTTTATTTGTATTTGATTTATGTTGCCCAATTGGCTTATGAATATTGTCCATGTTAGATTTTATTGCTTTGAATGTATGTTATTTGAGGTATTTCAGATCTAAGATTCATATTTAGCTTTTTTATATTATTGGCTTTAATTGATTAACTGGAAGCTCTTGAGTTATCAACTATTCATGATTGATTATTATGTCGGCTAATTAACTGGAATTCCACTAACTCTAGTCTTTCCTTAGGATTCAGCTAGGACTTGGAAAATCTAACCAATTAGTTCACTTGACTTTCCCTTACTTACGCAAAGGTTAACTAAGTGGGATTAACTTCCATTCTTATAGGAGTAACTAGGATAGGACTTCCGAATTTTCATATCTTGCCAAGAGTTTATTTTATAGTTAATTATTTATTTTATTTGTCATTTAATTTACTTGTTCCTCACTTTCAAAATTCCAATTTACAAAACCCATAACCAATAATAAGAACATACCTCCCTGCAATTCTTTGAGAAGACGACCCGAGGTTTGAATACTCGGTTATCAATTTCAAAGGGGTTTGTTACTTGTGACAACAAAAACATTTGTAAGAAAGGTTGATTGCTTGGTTTAGTAACTATACTTACAACGAGAGTTTACTATAACTTCTAAACCGTCAATCTTCAGTTCTTCAGGGTGCTCTAATTATCCATTCCTAACGGAGAAAGTTCATGGGCATATGAGTGCTATTCTTAGACATATTGACCTCTCAGTGAAAGTCCTAATGCAAGTTCACAGGTAGAAATGACGAAGAGTGTACAGAGAAAAAACTTTATGAGCTGATCAAAAGTTTTCAATAATATATTTATTTAGACAGAGCTAAATAGCATTTTCTCTTTTGGAAGATTTTTTTTAAATAAACATTTGAAATATTTTATTTACCGATATAGGTAATTTGGACATAGTTTACGTATTTGTATCATATGATTTATCTCGTTTACAATCTAAATGAATTAATTATGAATATATCTCGTTTACACTGTAAACGATATAAGACACAAATTTTTAAACAAATATCATTAGTGCACACGTGATACGTGAAAGTTGATGTACTCTACCTATCTCGTTTATAGTGTAAATGAGATATATTTATAGTTAATTTGTTTATCCTATAAACGAGATATGGATATTTATAAGTATAAAAATATAATTTTTTAAAATAATAAAAATATTAATAATTTAATTTGAACCAATTTAAAAAGTAAAAATCAATATATTTTATTACTATTAAGATCAAATGAAACATTACTAAATATTTTAATTGGATGATTGAATTTAAAAAAAAATCAAATATAGTTATAAAAATCGTGTTCGTTTTGTTTGGCTCAAAATCCTTTTCTTGGTCGGTGCAGTTTTGGCGAGTTCAAAAACTCACTCCAACCTGTTTTTTTTTTGGCGATTTGATCCAACAATTTGGGTTTGTTTTGCCACCGCCATTTAAATTTCTAAATCTTACGATTCCTTCCTTTTTTTTAATTTATTTTTATTATTTAATTTTCAAATTTTAAAAAATTACGATCACCATCTTTTTTTTCTTTTTGATCTCACACTAAATTCATGAACTATATTTACGTTCTTGTAAGTTGTAACTGATCTCTGTATTGAAATTTTTTTTATTCAACCATTATCCAATAGTATTTGTTAATATTGGTTGGATCAAAATAATAATAAAATATATTAATTTTTATTTTTTAAATTGGTCTAAATTAAATTATTAATATTTTTTATTGTAAAAAAATTATATTTTTATACTTATAAATACTCATATCTTGTTTAGTGTAAATAAATTATGTAGAGTAACATCAATCTTCAATATAACGTGTGCGCTTATGATATTTATTTAAAAATTTGTGTTTTATTCAAGGTTTTGAAAATCGGTTCGGACCGGCCGGTCGAACCGGTTGAACCGTGAACCGGACAAAAAGGCGACTCGGGCAGTCAATAAAATCGGAGAATTTGAAAACCGCAATTGAACCGGTAAACCGGCCGGGAATCGGTCGGTCGAATCGAACCGTGATCTGGCCGGTTTTTTGAGGGGAGAACGAAACGCTGCCGTTTCAGCTGCGGATATGCACATAGCCCTAACCCCATCCTCCCTTGCCAGATGCCCAGATCCAGATTCCACTCATTCCAGAACTCTCTGCCTCTCTTACACTCAGTCCAGGGTAGGGCTCCTCTCAATCGATCTCCTGGCCGTACCTCACCTCCGTCCAGCCACCGCCTTATGCCATCGCCGTCGTTCCTTTGAGCAGCCACCGTCTGCTCACTCACTCTCTCTCCATTGTGCAGCAGCCATCAATATCAACCTTCCCTTCCATTGCGCAGCCATCGCAACCTTCCTCCGTCGCGTGGCCACGCCGCCGTCGAAGGTGCTCCTCCGCAACCACTGTCCCGTTCGAAGGTTCTCCACCACTGCTCCTTGTCTTGGTCACTCGGTGTCTCTGTCTCCATCTTGCATGCTCTGTTGAAGGCTTCTTATAGGTAATTTTTTTTATTAACTATGAATCTATGATTACGATCGAACCATTGTTTGATTCTGTGAAGCTCTGTGAATTGTGAAGTCAGTGAAGTGTGAAGCTCCGTGAATAATTTTTTATTAACTATGATTGAATAATTGTTTGTTTCTTCTAGCTTCTAGTTCTAGGTAATTTTTTTATTAACTATGTTTAGTCTCTTGTTGAACTGCCAGTGCTGCTACCTCTGTTGCTGTTTCTATCGTGCCTTACCATCTTGTTACCACTGATTTCATCTGCCCTCATTCTTGTTCTACTTCAAAATCATGCTAAATTTGTGAGTGTCCGTCCTTTTTGAATATGTTTATAAATAATAAGATTAGGCATTGATTTTTCTAATTATGATTTTGGTCTGTATTTGATGATGTTCAAATTTCAAGATTTTGTTACTAGCTCCTAAAAGTTGAATTTATTTTTCTAATATTCTTAACATCAGAAAGATTTGGAAGAGTTTGTTACTATTTATTAAGAATGTGCTGAAACTTTGTTAAAATTTGGCTAAAAATTTTGTTATGAGTTAGATAGTTAGATATATAGATGGGATATGCCAAACTGAAACTTAAAGGTGGAGAATGTTTCTTATGTCCAGTTGCTTATAGGGAGTAAAAATGGCATGTTACCTCAGAAACTGTAAACTCTTAAACTGTAAACTGTAAATTCTGAAATTGTGAACGGTTTTTTCGGTTCAACCACGATCGAATCGGTTGAACCTATAAACCAGTGAACCAGTAACTAGAGCGGTTCGATGGCCAGTTCGGTTCTCAGAACCTTGCTTTTATTCTATTTATAGTATAAATAAAATATATTTATAATTAATTCGGTTACATTGCAAATGAGACAATAAACTACAAATACATAAATTATATTGAAATTACCTATATCGAAAATTAAAACATTTAAAATGTTTATTTAAAAAATCCATCTTTTGGGTCATGGGAGCTAAATATTAACTTCTGTTGTTTGTCTGGAGCTGAAATGCTCCAATGAAATATTGGGCCAAGTCCAGCATAAACTAAAAGAACCGGCAGGAGGGGAACCGAAATCCAAATTGAAGCAAACCGTTGTCAAAGAAAAAGTTGAAGCAAAGCCCGGGGAGGGTCGGAGGGAGAGAGAGAGAGAGAGAGAGAGAGAGCGCATAAGGAAAACTGGAAAAGGAAAGAGTTTATTCTTCACAGTGAAGAAGAGTGAGGTGGAGACTGGATTCCGTTTCCGTATCAATCGATTTATAAGAGCTAAAAAGTGAAGCGAAGGGTGAGAAGGCACAGCCACAAGTTCACCGTTGAACCCTGTCGGCCACAATCAACAATCATTCAACACCGATAGGTAAAATAAAATTAATAACCTCACCTCGCATTACTCTTCTCACTTCGTTTATTTTCTTTCTATTCTTCTTTTAAGTTTGTTTCCCCCCTTTACTTTTACTCTCCCTGCTGAACTACTAATTTATCATTTATCTATTTATTTTTTATATTTTTTTTATTTACAGTGTTTGATTGATTTGATGGGTGAATGAATGATGATATGCCCTATGCTATGTGCAACTGTTGAATAAAAACGGACATTTATACTCCTAATCTTTGTTTCTATTGCTAAGTTGTTTGGTTTTAGGGTTTTATAGATTTTGATAGTTGTTGATGATGCTGAAACAGTGATGGAGAGTGCTTTTGCGAGTGCTTCTGCCATTACAGACCAGAGGCAAAAGATAGAGCAGTACAAGCACATCCTTTCTACCGTTATTTCTTCCAATGACATTGTTCAAGCTAGGAGATTTATTGACCACAGTTCAGTTTCTTTTCCTTGTACCATAAATTTTTTTTCTTGTCCTAATCTAGGGTTTTATTTGTTTTCCTCAATTTGAAGTTCATGATATTGATGCTTTTGGTTTCGTAGTGTTGTCGGATGATGTCCCATTAGTAGTGTCACGGCAGCTGTTACAAACTTTTGCTCAAGAATTGGGAAGATTACAGCCGGAGACACAGAAAGAGATTGCCCATTACACCCTTGCGCAGATTCAGCCTCGTGTTGTGTCTTTCGAAGAGCAGGTTTAAATTCACATATTCTGCAGATTTTAAATTCTAAGCTACTTAATAGCAGTGGATGATTGTTGTTTATGGAAACATACTTGCCAGGATGTTCTCTAACCGAACCCGCTGCCTTCCCCCTGTGCTAGGAATCATGTTTCTTTTTTCGTAATTATCACTAGTTTGGTGGGTAAATTTTGTGAACCAATAAGACTTGTTTGGTAAAGAGGAATTTTTTACTCGCGTTTTGTGCTATTTTTAACAATTGTATAAATTCTTCTGAGATGGTGGGAAGGAGATGACAGAAAGCATTCTTTTGCTAGAGCCATTTATCTGGATATGCATTTGACAACTTAATTATTGATATGGTAGTTCATTGTTATGTCAATCATCAGGGTTTTCAATGTGTAGTAAAGCTGACAGAAAGTGAAGCTAAGTAAAATATGTAAATTGGTTAAGGTGTTCAGTTAGACATTATGTATGAGGGTTGAGGAAACATTTTACTTGTAACTAAAACTGTCCTTGACTTTATACAAAATTTCTCATTATATTATCTACATGTTTGCCTTCTTGTATTTTAATTCATTTCCGTCTACTATAATGACCACTTGTTTTATTGTAGGTTTTAGTTATTAGAGAGAAGCTTGCAGAGCTTTATGAATCTGAGGAACAATGGTCAAAAGCAGCTCAAATGCTCAGTGGCATTGATCTGGATTCAGGAATGAGGTCTTAGAAAATTTCTTGCTGCTAAATTTATTTGCTTGTGTGAAATATTGTGTCTCAGCCCCAAATAATAAACACACTCCTTCCTTACTAATTTTTATATTTTGAATTATTTTATCAGGGTTATTGATGATAAATTCAGGTTGTCAAAGTGTGTCCAAATTGCCCGCTTATACCTTGAGGTAATGACCTTTCTTTTGGCAAGGAAATACATATTTGATTGGTGCTGTTTCTAAGACCATGCTTGACTTTTTATTTTCTTTTGTTTGTTTTGGGTCTTGTTAGGAGGATCTTTTGTCCTCCCATCTTGTACTATTTTTCTCTGAGTCTTAGTTATATCCTTCCTTTATCAATTTTTACTTTTTTAAAACAGAAATGCCATATAGGATATACTCGTAACAAGTCATGGAAGAGCAGAAGTAGTCAATACTATATTATCTATGATTTTTAGAGTTATATACTGTCTATTGCAACTGCTGTTCTATTTTTGCATACATATGAACACTATTATTTTAACTTCTGTAAGTATAGGGTTGTTTCTTCCTTTTTACTTACACTTTTTGTCTTTGTAACTGATGGCAAATCATTTTTTTATTGTTATTATTATTTGCAAAGTAAAGTCTTCAAATAAAATTTACCCTTTCTTGGCAGGATGATGATGCTTTCAATGCTGAAGCTTTTATTAATAAAGCATCATTTTTGGTTAGCAATAGCCAGCATGAAGCACTGAATTTGCAGTATAAGGTTTGAACTTATAGCTGTGAAAGATGACTTAGCTGAATGATGCATAAATCCATTGAGTCTTGACAAATCTGTATCTCTTTTTTCCAATTCTGTTACCCCTCAGGTATGCTATGCAAGGATCTTAGATTTGAAGAGGAAATTCTTGGAAGCAGCTTTGCGATATTATGATATATCTCAAATTGAGAAAAGGCAAATAGGGGATGAGTATGTACCTTGCATTCAGTCATTTTTCTGTGTGAATTTATTGATATCATTATATGTTTATACGTATACACTTGCTGTATTCTTTATTGTAGGGAGATCAATGAGGAAGCCCTTGAGCAAGCTTTATCTGCTGCTGTTACATGCACAATATTGGCAGCTGCAGGACCGCAACGTTCACGTGTTCTTGCAACATTGTACAAGGTATTTGATTCAATCATTAATGAGTGTACAATTGTGTAAGTTCTGTTTGCCATGTCAAATGTTTATTATATTAATGTTTGCGTACTTTGATTAGGATGAACGGTGTTCAAAGTTAAAGATCTATCCAATACTGCAGAAGGTCTCTCTCTCTCTCTCTCTCTCTCTCTCTAAACCCTACAACAACAACATTAACATTTTGCAGCTCCTCACTTATATTATATAATGTGAATCCCATTTATATCAGGTGTATTTGGAGAGAATTCTTAGAAAGCCCGAAATTGATGCATTTTCAGAAGAATTGAAACCACATCAGGTTAATATAGCCTTGCATTGTGTATCTTCTTATTTTGGGAAGTTGTGGTATATTTGTCTCAGTTTTTATTTTTCTTTTTCCACAGAAAGCTCTTCTTCCAGATAATTTCACTGTGCTGGACCGTGCTATGATTGAACATAACCTTCTGAGTGCAAGCAAACTGTATACCAATATAAGGTTTGTGAAATTTTATCACCAGTTTATTGCTTCCTTTTGGTTAGATTAATTCAAAATTGATATTATCAGGTTAGACCCCTTTTAAGCTGTTTGTATTCTTTTGTAGCTTTGATGAGCTAGGGACGCTTTTGGGGATCCCACCTCACAAGGTATCGCATTTGGTCTCAACAATCTACAGTTTTAAGCTGCTAAGTTTTTATTTGGATTTTCCTATGTTTCTAATTCATACACCTTTATTCAAGTTCAATCTGTCCATCTTTGTTTTGATTTTAAGTTTAACAATAAATTTTGCTTTTAGGCCGAGAAGATAGCATCAAGAATGATTTATGAGGATAGGATGAGGGGGTCTATTGATCAGGTATATACATTACAGTTATGGCCTCATAGTTTATAATTGGTACTTATAATTGAATGACTCTTGTTGGCCACTATGAGAAGAAAGACAGTATTCTGGCAAGGGTTTAACATTAGTTTTTGCGTCACTATTGCAGGTTGAAGCTGTTATACATTTTGATGATGATACTGAAGAGTTGCAACGATGGGACCAGCAGGTAACTTTAATGGTGTTTTTTATGATTACCTGACAGGAGTATACAATACTGTTTTTATTTTTTTTCTTTTTATTTTTTTCTTCACAAAAGCCCTAAAAAATAGCAAAGGTCTTAAAAGATTGATAGCTGCAGAAGTTCTCATTCTTTCCAATTCAGTGTCTACATGCTGAATGAATAAATTTCTTTTAACCTTAAGAAATCAGACAACAGATTATAAAAATAGTTATTACCTTGAACGTATGATGTGCTACGTTTTGTGCCTAAATCTTCTGCTTATATTATTACTATACCGCATTATCATGAAAAAAAGAGGATCTAATTGGGCATGTTGTATTGGCTAGGAACCTTTCCAATCTTAACCTTTTGCCGTGATGGTTTATGCTTTGCAGATTATGGGTCTTTGTCAGTCTCTCAACGATGTTTTGGATAGCATGGCCAAGAAGGGGTACCCAGTGCCTGTTTAATTAATGTGGATGATTCACAATTTCTTTGTTTATACATTCTTAGTAAAACATCTTGTTCTTCTCCCCCCTTCAATTTTTTTTTGGCGAACTTCACTATAACATATAACATACAACCACATTAATTTCGTTAACTACAGGCATATTTGGTTCGCTGCTTCAGTTTAAGTTTAATGTGTTATGTTATTCATGACTTTTGCTAGAAACAAGAAAAATCACATATAAGGGAAACAAAATTAATTTTCTCAAAAATTCGCCAAGCTCGCACTGCGAAATACACTAGTTTTGGCAGGGGCTGGCTCATTGGGCTAAAGAGCTTTGTTTTTCCAACAAGAGTGATACTATAAGAATATATGTACAAAAATTGAAAAATTATGTCTTTCAAGCACACTTCATTGTTGATGTTGAGGCCGTTTATGAGTGACAAATCTGTCTCATAAATTGTGTAAAAAAAGAACTTTTAGTGTGAGTGAATGGGTGTGGATATGAAATAAAATAAAAAAATTTTATTTTTTATTTTTTAATATTTTATTTTATTTTATACTTTTATATATGTACTCAAGTAGTTATGTAATTTAACTTATTTCATAAAATAACTATGGTTATTTTGTTTTTTTATCATAACTCTTGTTTTTATTTGTGTTGTATTATATTGTAAATATTGTTATTATTAAAAATTAGTTATTTGAAAATTAAGTTGAAATGTTTATTGTGTATAATTCTATTGACATTTCAAATTTAGAAAAAGATTGTGAAAAAATTGTATTATAATTTGACTATTTTTTATTTGAATTTGAATTATGATAAAAAATTTTACATATTATTATTTAGGGTTTTTTTTTATAAAATAAAAGAAATTATTATTTTTCACAACAAGATTTTTAGACTTTAATTTCTCAAATACGATTTTTTTTTTTTTGCATTTAAGCAAGTTCGCTAACCCAAGTTTATAGAGTTCGCCTAATCTCGGCGAACTCTTTTGTAAGTTTTTTAAAATTCGCATTTTAATTCATTATTATATTTCCAAATAGTATATGGATCTACAATAACAACCATTGTTATCGTATCTAAAAATGCATAAATACACTATAATGAGCCATATTTAACAAAAAAAATTTAATTATAAATTAAAAAAAATAATTATTTCCCATAAATAATCCACTTCAAATATATCAAATTGGAAAGTTAACAATTATTGTTGTTTCCAGAGTACATAAGACTACATAAAAAGTACACATGATAACAATCCTTGTTATTTTTGGGAAATAGTTATTTTTTTTAATTTATAATTAAAAAAATTCTTGTTAAATATGGCTCATTCTGGTGCATCTATGCATTTTTAGATACGATAACAATGGTTGTTATTGTTAAATAGAGCTTTTTTAATTTATAATTAAAAAAATTTTTGAAGAAGCCATGCTTGTTGTCCGTAAATTTTTGTGTATTCTTATATACTGTTTGTAGATTTATATATTATTTGGAAATGATGATAATGGATTAAAATATAGATTTCAAAAAACTTAAAAGGAGTTTGCTGGGGTTAGGCGAACTTGCCCATTTTTATAGAGTTCGGCGGGGTCCAGCGAACTTGCTTAAATGCAAAAAAAATTGAATTTAGATAATTAAAGTCCAAAAATCTTGTTGAAAAAATAATAATTTTTTATTTTATAAATGATAAAAATCCTATTTTTTAGATTAATTTTGATTTTTTTTAAAATTAGGTATACTAGCATTTTTTTACTTTGGACTTTGCAGTGCGGTTCACCTTTTTTTTACCAATCTTGGCGAAGAAGGATAGACTATCCACTTTGTCATTTCTAATAAATAATAAAAAATATGGAAATAAAAGTTATTCATGAACAATCACAATAAATAATAATAAAAAATGTTTTAAAGTCACCAAAAAAATGTTTTAAGGAACGTAACTAAGAGTGAAAATAGATCCAGATTAGACTTTATCGTTGGTAGGTTACAGTTTGCTATAAGCTAACTTTTAGGCAAGGAATTTGATGGTCCGAAAACGTTTGGATCATTAAATGGTCTTCTAACAAAATATGTTTTTAAAGTTTTTTTTTAACAACTGCGACATAGTTCTTTAACTAATGTTAATTACAAATTAACTCTATATATTTTATTTAATTATAAAAATTATTTTTTATTTTATAAATTATTATTTTATCAATCATCTATTATGTTTATTAACAATAAAAAACAAAAACAATAACGAATTAGATTTTCCATTGATCGTAATAAAGTTTTTGGCCATTCCAATAGATAAAGTTTATATTTGATCCGTGACGTTCGTCCAAGGCTGCAAAATTGTGTTTCCTTAAAATCCAATGGATTGGATTATCAAAATAATCGATTGAATTATAACTCAATCGAGTGGATTACATTGTATCACAAAATAATCGATTGAAAAATGCAAGGCAGCATGATTTTCGCATAAATCAATCGATTGGTCATATGACCCAATCGATTAAACGATGAATAAAAAGTAGATTTTTGTAATTCAATTGATTTTTTCTACTATCCAATCGATTGAATGCTTGAAAACAACCTGAAGTCTCACAATTCAATCGATTGGTTGTGTTATCCAATCGATTGAATTCACTAAAATAAGATAGATTTTTCAAAATTCAATCTTCCATTTTAACTTTCAACTGCTCTCAAATCACATTCTCATGAACCAATGAAGCTCTCATTGACCAATTTAGGCATGATAAATTGACTTTAAGTCTTTAACATACACTCGATAAGAATCCTTTTGCATTAAATTGCTTTAGAGTATCATCTATTTGTATTCAATTATTTTGTCGATGTTTAGTAACCCTTATTTGTTGGAAATTAATCGCTGAATATATGTCTTGATTTTTTTTCCGAACTCTCCCAACCAATTATTGTGGCAGATGAGGAATTCAGTACACAACCAATCGATTGATTTTAGAAAATCCATCTTGTTTTTGGTGAATTTAATTGATTGGATAACACAATTAATCGATTAAATTGTAAGATCTCATGTTGTTTTCAAGCATTCAATCGATTGTTTTGATAATCCAATCGATTGGATTTCAAAAAAATACGATTTCGCGGGATGAAGGTCACGAATCAAATACAAACTTTTAATCCATTGGAATGGTCAAAAATTTTATTACAATTAATGAAAGATCTAATTTGTTATTGTTTTTGTTTTTGATTGTTAATAAACATAATAGATGATTGATAAAATAATAATTTATAAAATAAAAAATAGTTTTTATAATTAAATAAAATATATGGGGTTAATTTGTAATTAACATTAGTTAAAGAATTATATCGCAGTTGTTAAACTTAAAAAAATATATTTTATTATGGGACCATTTAATGGTTCAAACGTTCTGGGACCATCGAATCCGGTGCCTTTTTAAATACTAAACATGTTTTGTAATTAAGTGGGCCTATCATGAAATCTATTAAAAGGTTTAGAATGTACAATATATCAAATTTAATATTTATAATAATATATCAATATCTAAGCTTTTAAAGTATTTAAAATGTATAAAATATTTATAATAAAATATAATAAATTTAAAAGATTTAATATTTTTTATTTATAAAAAATTATTTATATATTTATTTACATATTAACAAATTAAAACAGGTATGACAAGTGAACAAGTCTAATTGTAAATCCCTGATAAGTGGTTTGACATATTTCTATCCCTAATTATAAATATGTAAGTCACAAAACTAGTTAATAATAGTTTAAAACTATCATAATATATCAGAAAAACTCTACTACGATTCAAAATAACAGAATGTGGATAAAATATAGAAAGAAATGGACATGATTTACATTGAAAGTTTTGAGATTTAATTTGATGATTGAATACAAATTTAAAGAACTAGTTTGGCTAAAAATAAAATTTTCTTTAAAAAATATTTTAAGTTGATCATTTACTCATATTTGAATTAATTATGTTATATATATATTAAAATCAATTATTCATGTAAAATATATATTAAAATATAAAATATATATTAAAATAAATTAAATAATATATATTTATACAAAAATATATAATACCTAATTTGGTAATTAATTTTTAGTGTATAAGTAGTATTCTTGTATTTCAATATATAACATAAAGAAGTAACTAATTACAATTGTCAATAATCTAAATGCTGCAAATATTTTTAAATAAAAAAATATTTTAATTAAAATGAAAAAGAAAATAATTAAAAAAATAATTATGTTATTTTTTTGTATTCTTATAACACAAAATAACATCTTTGAAAAAAAATTATAAATTTTCGAGTAATAATACTTTTCTTTTAATAAACCAAATTGCAAATACCCAAACAGCAAGAGAAAAAAAAAGAGAGAAAAGAGTATATTTAATAGCCATGAATTCTTTACTCCTACAAACATCATTAACTTTCATAAAAATAATTATAAAATATACCCCTTTTTTTGAAAAATTTATTAATTACATTTTGATCCCTTTAATTATTGATTTTTTAACTTTGTCCCCTTTCCTTTTTTGGGTACGAGAAACAGAGAGATTAGAGTTCTTGGAGAGCATCAACGAAATTGAAGCAATCTCCTTTCGAAATAGAGTGTGGATTGGAAACCCTAACTCTACCCTCCCCTTTCTTTTTTATTTCAGATACAGAGGCATTTAGAGAAGAGAAGCAGCTAGGATTTTCATCCAACTTCAATCCCTACCATTCTCATCCTCTTCCTCTGTTGCAAATCTCATTTGCATATCCTCGCTTCCGCAACACGCCTCTGCCTCCGCCGCAATCTGTTGTCGCCGCCGCGCAACCTGCTACCGCTGCGTACCTACTGCTGCCGCCGCGCAAGACGCTGTCGCCGCCACACAAGACGCTTCTGCCTCTGTCACGCAAGATGCTGCCTCAACGCTTAGAGGTTAGTTAATCATTATGCCTTTTCAATTCATGGATCCCTTTTCTTCCTCTCCCTGTGTCATCTCTCTCGGCCGCTCATCTTCGCAGCGCAACCCGCATATATGATTTGAGTTTAATTAAATACAAAATTAATGTTCCAATTAACTTAGTTGTAGTATATTGTTTCCGTTCTTGATTAGGTTTCTGCTGCTATACTCTATTAGGAAAGCTGCTGGTGTTGATTGTAATGACAGTGATGAAGAGGCTAAGAGGAGTAAGATGGTAATTGCACTTTTATGAAATTTCTTGTTTTTGTGTTTCAGATACTGATTATTTTGTTTCCCATCAAAACAAATTAAAAATACCGGAAATTATTTTTGTTATGGAAAGGTGGTTGATGTTTTAGGAGGTTATTGAGGAGTGGGGTGATATACTGGGTGGTGGAGGTAGCAGCCACCACAAAGGGGGCGTGCTGTCCATGCTGACCAGCTGCGTGTCATCGCCCAAAGAGGGGAAGGAGGGTTGCAGTGGAAAAAAAGAAGATTGGGAAATAGGAGGAAAAAAAATAGTTCTTTGTATTTATTTTGAAAAAATGGTTCGTAATTATTGTGCTCCGGAGGAACATATTATAAATTATTTGGATCATCCAATTTATGTAAGTTGGTAAATTATATTTTTATTGTGTTTTAATTTTCTATTATTTTTTTGTTATTTAACATATTAGAATAAAATTTTATTTTTTGTTATATTTAGATTAATTTTATGTTATAAAAAGACTATAATAAAATGTATATTATATGATATAATACAAATTCTATAATAAAATATATTTTTTTACATTAAAATATAAAAATATTATAGTAAAATAAATATATATTCTGTAAATAAATAAATATGTATGTTGCAAATATTCAAAATTTTTAATATATAAGTGTTAAGATAATAATAAATAAAAAATAAATAAATATTAGAAAATATATGATTGTTATTAAAAAATAGAAAAATATTAGTTTTTGATGCAGGAAAAAAAATCGCCACGGTCACTGATTTATATCAATTTAATAATAATAATAATAATAATAATAATAATAATAATAATAATAATAATAATAATAATAATAATATACAAATAATAACAACAATTATATATACATATATCTATTTACGGTTTGTATACTAATAAATATATGCATAAACTTTTTAAATAGTAAATATAGTACGTTACGTTAATTATCTGGACAAATAAAATATTAAAATAAATAAATATGTAAATTTATTAAAATAAATAAATATGTAAATATTATTATTAATGGTTTACATATATTTTATAAATAAATATGTTAATATTTATTTATTAATAAATGAATATTTATAACTCATTTAACAAATATATTTTTGTTGATGCAGTCTAACAGGAATTTGTTGGTGCGTAAATTGGATCCGCCACAGATGTGAAATCCGATTGTGGAGAACTACATACACGCCACGGGATTCTACCACGTCTCTAGAATTGGAGTCATAAGAGGATTTCACCCCATATTAGCTGCTCTGGTTGAAAGGTGGAGGCCTTAAACCCACACCTTTGTATTACCGATCGGTGAGGTTATAGTGACATTAGAGGATGTCGCTCATATATTCGGTCTACCCATTGATGGAGAGCTTGTCAATGGATGGACAGATAGTAGTAGCGAGTTCGTTCAAACTCAGGGCATAGCGATATTCGGTCGTGAGCCATCAGTCAGTCATAATGCGAAGTCCTATATAAAGCTAGGTTGGGTTCGACGTATCAGAGACGCAGAGCCGTTGCACACTGAGGAGTCCATCAGGAGATACGTCAGATGTCAGATCTTCTGTTTGTTAGGGTCGACCCTATTCACGGACAAGTCGACCGCATATGCCCATGCGAAATATCTACCATTGCTTTGCGATTTCGACCAGATCCATACTTATAGTTGGGGGTCAGCATGTCTCGCACATCTTTACAGAGCACTATGCCGTGCATCACAATATGATACAAAGGAGATGGATGGCCCTCTGAATCTGTTGTTTGTTTGGGCATGGGAGCGAATGCCATGTCTTGCTCCCGTACCGAGACAAACGCTTCCACCGGCCGAGATACCAGTTGCCAGGAGGTAATAAGTCTTATTTTAGTTATGTGTTATATTCATGATGCATGTTTGACATATGATAAGTTATTTAAATTTTTTAAATTAACAATGTTTCAGGTGGAGTCATTCGGAACGGACCACAGCGTGGTCATCGAAGACCGTTGAGACATTCAGGCATGATATAGATTACATGTAGGAGGTAAATAGTTATGGTTCTTCTGATCCATTTTTTGAACCATTATTGTTAGGGTTCTAATATACCAATAATACTGTGGCAGTTTGAGTGGCGGCCATATGACTGATTGATCCTCCCGGACGAGTTGCAGCCCCATCTTGAGGTGTGTGACATCGTTGCTCCGTTGTTGTCGTTCGAGTGTGTCGAGTGGCACCCTGTGGACCGAGTGATGTGTCAGTTTGGATATGTACAACCTCCTCTGCGGGCACCAAGGGATATTCCACTTGACCAGCATTGCATCGTTCTACGCGGAATGTAGCTTCATGACTGGACAGTTTTGCATGGGCCATGGATAGCGGAATGGGCCAACAGGCGACACAGTCGAATGCGGGATCAGCACCCCCTTCCGACTTGGGATTTTTTACCGACGGCTGAGTACCGGGATTGGTACGTACGCTCCTACGCACATCTGTTGAGATTGACGGGGTACGTTCCTCATCATCCACAGCCACCTGCCCCACAGCCACCTGCTCCACAACCACCTCCCCTCAGCCACCTCAGCATGCAGTGTTTGAGCCATTTCCTTATTATATATGACAGCCACCGGCCTACAGTCATGGTAGCCATCACACTCAGGGCAGCCACCACTCTCAGCAGTCTCAGTATAGCAACCACTCTCCGCGCAGCCACCACTCCCAGCATCATGATTCCATACTTACCATTCCTTTCGATCATGATTGGTTTGACTTCTCCAGCGACGGACACGGAGATCAGCAACTATAGCATTGGACCGATGCTGGTTTGGGTGGCTGGTCAGATTTTAGTGGTATCCCTTCACCGTCATTACTGGCTGATCCACATAGGGCATCAGTAGATATGGCCCATGGTTTGTGGGGTCGTACTTCCGGCCACACGTCAGAGAGTGCGTCATGTGATAGTGGTTTTATCCAGCGTCAGCGGGCATACGTAGTTGTCGACACATTCAACCCCGGTCCATCCGCTCCAGCAGAGGCAGGCGGGTCAGCCGCTCCGACAGATGCAGGCGGTTCGGGAGCTCCGGGGGTGGATGACTCAGTTCGAGGTCACCCATATGACCTAAGGATGGAGCGAAATCAACCTGATAGGTATACTCCATCACGGTTCGCACCGGGCATTATGCGTAAGGGAATGCACTGGTTCGTCGGAAAGAAGTGAGCTTCGGTTTAGGTTTTTTAGATCTTATTTTCAGAATTAACTTAATGTAAATCGTGTTTAATTTTTACATTTTAACCTATGTAAATCGTGTTTAATGTTTGTTTTATTAACTTATGTAATCAGTTCATGACAATATTAAGCGAACATTAAAATATCAATTGATAGACTTCAATTGAAAAACACAAACACGTCTAGTTTCAAAAGCATCAACTAACAAAATGCAAATTAAAAAATACAAACATGACAATATTAAACTACAAACCAGCACCACTCGGTCCAGCATGCTGAGGACCCTGAGCACCACAGAGACGGCATATTTATGAGCGGATAATTTATACGCTTTTTGGCATTGTTTTTAGGTAGTTTTTAGTATGATCTAGTTACTTTTAGGGATGTTTTCATTAGTTTTTATGCTAAATTTACATTTCTGGACTTTACTATGAGTTTGTATATTTTTCTGTGATTTCAGATATTTTCTGGCTGAAATTGAGGGACCTGAGCAAAACTCTGATAGGAGACTGACAAAGGACTGCTGATGCTGTTGGAATCTGACCTCTCTGCACTCGAAGTGGATTTTCTGGAGCTATAGAACTCCAAATGGCGCGCTCTCAACAGCGTTGGAAAGTAAACATCCAGAGCTTTCCAGCAATATATAATAGTTTATACTTTATTCATGATTAGACAATGTAAACTGGCGCTCAACGCCAGTTCCATGTTGCTGTCTAGAGTCAAACGCCAGAAACACGTCACAAACCGGAGTTGAACGCCTAAAACACGTTACAACTTGGCGTTCAACTCCAAAAGAAGCCTCAGCTCGTGGATAGATTAAGCTCAGCCCAAACATACACCAAGTGGGCCCTGAAAGTGGATTTATGCATCAATTACTTACTCCTGTAAACCCTAGTAGCTAGTCTAGTATAAATATGATAGTTTACTATTGTATTAGACATCTTGGGACGTTTAGTTCTCAGATCATGGGGGCTGGCCATTCGGCTATGTCTGGACCTTTCACTTATGTATTTTCAACGGTGGAGTTTCTACACACCATAGATTAAGGGTGTGGAGCTCTGCTGTACCTCAAGTTTTAATGCAATTACTATTATTTTCTATCCAATTCGATTTATTCCTGTTCTAAGATATTCGTTGCACTTCAACTTGATGAATGTGATGATCCGTGACACTCATCATCATTTTCACCTATGAACGCGCGTGATTGACAACCACTTCCGTTCTACCTTAGACCGGGCGCATATCTCTTGGATTCCTTAATCAGAATCTTCGTGGTATAAGCTAGAATTGATGGCGGCATTCATGGGAATCCGGAAAGTCTAACCTTGTCTGTGGTATTCCGAGTAGGATTCCGGGATTGAATGACTGTGACGAGCTTCAAACTCTTGAAGGCTGGGCGTTAGTGACAGACGCAAAAGAATCACGGGATTCTATTCCAGCCTGATTGAGAACCGACAGATGATTAGCCGTGCTGTGACAGAGCATTTGGACCATTTTCACTGAGAGGATGGGATGTAGCCATTGACAACGGTGATGCCCTACATACAGCTTGCCATGGAAAGGAGTAAGAAGGATTGGATGAAAGCAGTAGGAAAGCAGAGATTCAACAGGGACAAGCATCTCCATACGCTTATCTGAAATTCCCACCATTAATTTACATAAGTATTTCTATCCTTTATTATTTAAGCAAGTATCTCTTTATATTTCCCATAACCAATTATTATCCGCCTGACTTAGATTTATAGGATAACCATAGCTTGCTTCATACCAACAATCTCCGTGGGATCGACCCTTACTCACGTAAGGTATTACTTGGACGACCCAGTGCACTTGCTGGTTAGTTGTGTGGAGTTGTGACTAAGTGTAATTCACGTGTGAGAGCTACCAAACTATTGGAGCCATTGTTGATGATCACAATTCTGTGCACCACATGTCCAAGGACCACGCATGTCGCGTGAGTCCATTTCATTCAAGTATTGGGTCAGTTTGGGCCTGCCTTTAGACGTTCGCCTCAACGCGGGATTAGCGACCAATGTGAGTCCCTCATAAGCAGGCCATGTCTCGGGATCACTTAATGGTGTGAACTCAAACCTATATACTTTACAAACCTCCGTCATCTTGTACACATCATGCACATACAACTGCCAATCGAGACGCTGGTTAGCACAGCAAGCAATAACATGGCGACATGGTATTCGTTCAACCTGAAAGTGCCAACAGTCACACGTCTGTCGCGCAATATCAACAACTAACACCTTTTCCAGTAGTCATTTAACTCACCTCAAACACCTCATTTCGTCTATCAAAGTGGTGCACAACTATATTCCCAGCATGTTGCATACTTGCTTCTATCCGCTGTTGCGCAAATGCGAAGTACGTATATCCAGCACGCTTGCGTTCGTGAGTCTCGGAACTCTTCCGCGTAAAAAATTCATTTAACCTATAATATGTTGCTCGGACCAGCGCCAACACAAGTAGATTACGGGCACCCTTCAACGCTGAGTTAATGCACTCGACAAGGTTCGTTGTCATATGGCCCCATCGATGTCCCTCGTCGAATGCCAATACCCAATGTCTGAGTCCAATGGCATCGCACCACCTGGCATATGCCTCGCCTCGCTCTTCCAACCTCTTATAGTTGATATTGTACTCCTCCACCATTCTTGAATACCCTATGTTGACAACAAGCTTTTGCAAGTGAGGGACTTTGAATGCCCTTAAGAAGTTACTGCTGATGTGTCTTATACAAAACATCCACCATGCTCTTGGAGGTTGCCAGTCACCACTGGAACGATTTACTGCTGCCCGTATTGACTCATGTTGGTCTGAGATCATACCCACACCGTCTTTTCTAACAACATACATTCGCAGATTCCTGAGAAAGAAGTGCCACGCATCAGCTGCCTCCCCTTCCACCAAGGCAAAGGCGATAGGCACAATGTTCTGGTTCCCATCTTGTGCAACATCGACTAGAAGTGTATCTTTGTATTTTCCATATAGGTGTGTGCCGTCAACCTGAACCAGGGGCTTGCAATGCCTGAATGCCCTAATGCATGGATTGAAACTCCAAAATACACGATGAAGTATTTTTACACCTTGCGCCTCCTCATTCCCGTTGTACAGTGGTCATGTTTCTATTTGGACAATTGAACCAGGCATTTTCTGCACCATGACCGAGAGCCACCATGGCAATACTTGGTAAGAATCCTTCCAACCACCGAAAACATTGGCTATGGACTTCTGCTTTGTCAACCAAGCCTTTCGGTAACTGATGGTATAGTTGAACCTTGACTGGACTTCCGCAATTATAGATTTTACCTTGATGGACGGGTCCGTCTCGACCAATGGCCTTATAGCCTCAGCAATTATATCTGAGTCCAACTTGGAATGATCTTGTGAAATCATTCCAATCGTGCACGTGTGCCTACCGTTGTATCTTCGTATCTCCCAACAACCTTTTTTCCGTATCAAGCTAGCTCGGATAAGCCAGTCACATCCACGCCCGTACATCTTGCATTTTGCATAGAACGTCTGTGGCTCAAACTCATATACCTCATAGTCAACTCCTTTAGCTATAGTGAAACTTCAAATTGCTGCGACGACCAACTTTCTAAAACTGTATTCTATTCCAATCCGGAACTCTCCGTCCTCAGCATCGGCAATGCCTATGTCAATAAAATTAAAAAATAGTAAAAAAATTTAAAGTTAAAATTTAAAATACATATCTTTACTAACATTTTAAGAATATTCAGCTATTTTAATTTTCAGCGGTTCGGTTAGACCAGTTTACCAAGTTTGACTGATTCATACCGGTTCGTTTCCTTATTCGGTTTAATTAACGGACCGAACCGGTTTAATGTTTGGTTCACCGGTTTTTTAGTCGAACCGGCCGGTCCGGTCCAGTTATGACAACACTGTTTATTGCTCAATCGAACGTATAAACTAACAAAAACTTATTATTTAGTCACCACGTACCTATGTTTGTATATTCCGGAAACTCGAGGGCATGCATGGCCTTGAGATCCAACTCACGCATAAAAGGTGGAACGTCCATCGGTTGACTGCTCGACGGACGAACCACTACATTCTCTGCTGCTGCCTCAACTCCCACATCACCATCCTCATCTTCGTCGCTGGCCTCATAAGTGGCTTCGAAGTCCTCTTTGCTGTCACTATTCATTCCTTCGTACACTGCACCTCTATCATCATGTATATCTATATCATTCTGAACTGCCACTGCCTCTACAGTTTCAAACTCAACATACACCTCAATCTGTGGGTGTCGCATCTGAGTCTGCCGATGAATTTGAAACATATTCTGCATACTCACTTCATCAGTTATCGGCATGGCATCAAACTGTATTAGACTACCAAAAACTACAATCGGATTCCGGTACAGAATTCTGCTCACTCTCATTAACATACTGTTCTCCATGCTTTTACAGAGGCCGTTTTGCAGCTCCATTAACGTCATCGTGCATGAAACCACAAATGAAAACGGATTCTGGGATACAAACCTCACTCTCTCATGAGTATTATGTATTATCTCACCGTTGTTATACACCACCAAGTTTGCGGTGCCCTCTATTGCACTAACAATAGCCTCAAAGAACACTCAAATCACACTCAAATCTTCTTCAGCATGCAAATACTATTGAGCTCTGCCTTATATAGAGAGGTGCACTTAACACGCCCCCCACGTGCTGCCTGCCTCAGCCAATCACGCTTTAACACGTGTCAGAATGTCCCCCGCGTGCTCATTCAGCACTCTCCCCACGTGCTGCATACGTGGACCAATGCATGTTCGCCACGTCAGCACGCTCCCCACGTGCTTCCCCACCTGAGCCAACCAGGTTTTGCTATGTTAGCATGCCCCCTGCGTGCTTCCCCGTCTGAGCCATCCAGGTTTTGCCACGTCAGCACGCCCCCTGCGTGCTGACTAAGCACGCCCCTTGCGTGCTGCCTTGTTGGCACAACCTCATCCAGCCACGTCGCTTCCATGCCCCCCATGTGGTTCAGGCAACACGCCCCCTGCGTGTTGTACTACTATCTGACACGTCCACATACCTGCAATACACACAATATACCCATTTTCAGCCAATACACCAAAATTTTTTTCATATCTAAATTAATGAGCCTAAAAATACTGATTATTATTTTAAAAGGACGATGAAAGATTAGTTGCAGGGACACCAACATTTTGAGTAAAATTTAAAATTGGCCTCAACTTTTTTTTGAGTGACCACTTTCATCTTTGATCTTTGTTTATTCGTTTGTTATTTCCGAAACTTACAACTTGTGAGACAGATCAGTCTCTTCTTTTGGTATGTTTTGGTTGTTTGGAGTGAGGACTAAATTGTGCCCTTTTGTTAGTTTAGGGACTGTCTCGCAATAAGTTTAAGGACAAACAAACTAATAAACAATGAGCAAGAACTAAAGTGGCTACTTGAAGAAAGATTAAGGACTAATTTAGGGCTTTATTCTCTACATTTTTAATGGTGCATAAATTGGCCTTATTAAACTATCTAGTAACCCCTTGGAGAAAATTATTTCAGTTAATGAAATTTTTTTTATTTGTGAAATTTATCATCACGATGTGAGATTGTGGATCACATAAAATTTTTCAAATACACCGGTGGATTTTAAAAGAAATATGCTAATCCCCTTTTTTCATGTTACGATGCTTGTATTGCTTAAGTTCCACTTAGAGATTTTGCATAGTTCTTTGTCATTTATTGGTCAAAGGTCAATATAAGTGTAATATCCCATGGTTTTGTTTTGAAACATTTTAGATTTACCCTTATCAAAATACTTATTCTACCCTCATTCCTTTTATCAAACCCTAACACTAATCTCAAAATAAAACTCACCCTCCCTCCTACACACACACACACACACACACACACACACAGACACACACACACACAAAATTCAGAGAAAGAGGGAGAAGAAGCAGAAGCACAGAAAAGAGAAAGGGGAGAGTGAGGGAACGGAGAAGAGAAAAGAGGAAGGGGAGGCTGTCCGCTGTCACTGCCATCGCCTTGGAGCACGCCGGCATCGCGCCTCACCGCCGTGGAACCGTTGTCCCACGCGTCGCCGCCGGCGCTGACGAAGAGGGGAGAAAGTGAGACGTTGAGGCAGAGAGCTGCTGCTACGGGAAACGCGATGGAGAAGAGGACGCCGCCAACTCTTTCACACCTGGTTGCTGCCTAGCACGCCATTGGAGACCGCTGTTCCCTCACCACTGTTGCGTCGCCGTTGATGAAGCTGTTGCCGCCGCCGTGAGCCGCAAACAGAGGAGGGAGAAGGAGGCGAGTTCGTGAGGGAGAAGAAGCAGCGCTGCCACCTTGCTGCCATACCTCCTTGCTGCCGTCGAGCTGTCCGCTGCCAGTGTTGCCATTCTGGTTCGCTCTTTTCCCTTGAATCCGTTTCACTTCCATACCCTGCCATTCTGATTTTATTGAAACTCTACTTTACCTTGGATTTTCCAGCACTATTTCTTGTTGTCTTCCATTCAATTTGAATCCAATATTTTCTCTGGGTGCTATGATCATTGACGTTGCAATATGAAATGGATGTTGCTGTTGTTGCAGTCGCAACTTTCCGCTGCCCGGTCCAAATCCTGTCTCTTTTCATTTCATTCTACATCAGTCCTCCTCACCCGTTAATTTCGCACTTCGAGTTTGGTCTCTTCGGTCCCTTAGGACCACGTTGTGAGTAGACTTTACATTTATAATTGTTTGATTGTGTATCTATAATTATTTTGGCATATATCTATTATGATATTTGAATTATACTCACTATATTTGCCTTGAACGATTTTAAATTGATTAGAATAATTAATTTATTAAAATTAAATAATTCGTTTTTATGAAGTTTATACTTTCAAAACTATACATGAGACCATATATATATTTTTTGATGAAGTTTTGCATTATTTTAAATTGTTTGATCTTACATGAATTTCTGTTTTTGAGACTATATATATTTTTGATGAAGTTTTGCTTTATTCTAAAATATTTGATTTTACTTGAATACTGTTTTTGAAGCATCAAAGTATTTGTTGGTATTCACTTGGTTTAAGGATTGTGAAATATCTTTAAAATGTCTTATAATTGAAAAAGTATGATTGAAAAAGATTCTGATGAGAAAGTATAACATGATTTGATTTGATTCGATACCTTATATATTTAAAAGATCAAAGATTTGTTGTATTTGAAATTATATATTTTGAATTGGTTTGGGATGCTCGTATTAGAAAACCGTAGTTAACGGCAGTTATGACGTTAACTTAGACGCATCTAACTCAGACTCTAGGGGTGTTGCTAGCCTAACGTGTAGGCCACACGTTAGATCTGTTATTCCGTACGGACACACTAAAGGAAAGGGCTACCCATATAGGTGGAGCCGCCCAAGTGTGGACTTTTGATTTGATTTCTGTATGAGAACTCCCTTATTGATTCACTTATTATTATTATTATCAACTACTGTTTTCTAATTAAAATTACTTTGATAATAATATTTATATGGTCTTATGTGGATTATAGATGTATTGTCTAGTAACTGAGTTGCAAAACTCATCCCTTTTTCTAAAAATATTTTTCAGGAACAAATGCTTGACTATGTGAGACATCCTAATCAAGAGTCATGATTTGCAATGAGTATGTATTTTTGTCAAATTTCTGGATGTATATGCTCCATATGTCACAGGCAGGATCCAACCATTCTTAATTATTTTAAATTTTTTTGTTAAATATATATAACTATTTATTTTAGAACTTGTAAAATATTTGTAATTTTCTTATTCAACTTATATTTGAGTTTGTTAGGCTTGCTAGGGGGTTATTTTCCTAAGCGCCAGTTATGGCTCATTTTGGCCCGTGACAAAGTGGTATCAGAGCTTAGGTTTCATCTGTGTAATATGGAGCAAGTGTCCTATGGTAGGATCACAATTGTATAAATAGAAGCGCGCCTATTTGTACAAATTGTGGCACTATCAAAGGCCTATAGGAATGTCCTCTTTGTCCTCTATGTCATTGTTGTCTTCTGATTATTGAGATCGTGCGTCCTCTGCCGCTTCTTGTTACTCTTGTCCTTTTGTACCCAATCTTGACATATCCTTTGGTAGATTTTCTCGAATGTGTTTTTGCAATGGTTTCAGCTTTGGTTCCGATTCACGATTTCTCTCATAGCTAGTTCTAATTTGCTCCAATTTTGTGAATGTGTGCTTTATTCTTCTTCGCCTTTAGGTTGTTCTCTATGATTTCTAATTTCGGTTCACGAGTTACTTAGAAGATTCGTTCTATGTTTGCTGTGAATTACCATCTGATTCCCTTATAGAATTGTTTTTTGATTTGTGGATTGCATGAATTTGCTGAGTTTCTGGTCGAAATGTTCTGGATTTGATAAGCGATATTGGAATTTTTCTTCTTATGTTGATAATCTTTGAGTTATAATATAATTTTGATTTGCTTTTGATTCTTTTATTCAAATCAATAATTTTAAAAACTGATATTTAGTTGCTCAAGAAGAAGGACTATGTGATGAAAGATATGAATATAGTGTTTTTGTTGTTTGTTCGATTGATAATTTTCCTTACTTAAGTGTAGTGAATTATTTGGGTAATCAGTTAGTTGAATCGAGAGTCTTTTCTGATTTAAAAATTTGTTTGTACTTGTCTAATTTGATGACCCGGTTCCGTTATGGTTCAATATTCAAGTTGCCAAGCACTCATTAATCAAATTAACGGAATTATTTCTGGCTTGATAAGTTGAGAGAAAGATTATGAACACTTTTTTTTAGTTGGTGATTATAAGAAAAATCTTGCTTTTGGCTGAGATATGAAACTTGAGAATTTTCTTAACGCTTTGCTTTTCTGAATATTCTCTTGATCTGAACCATTGTTCTTATTTTTAGAGGTTTAGAATATTTGTTTTCTTGGTCTGTATTGCCTTGTGAGATTGGGATTGTAGATCTTAGATATTAAAAGAATTGTTGGCAATTTCCGACAAAAGAACTAGATATTCAATTTCTTAAAGTTGAATAAATTCTTTATACGAGTTTTTCTCCTTATTACATTCAACTACTTATTATAAACTATACTTTTTATGAACTCTTTAATAATTCTAGTTTTAAACTATCTGAATTCTCAACGAGACTTAATGTTTCATGATTCACATTTGATTAGGTTCGTGGAATAAAATAGTGTAAGTGAAATTATGTACTAAAGTACTAATTTGATCTATACAATGGTGCTTTGAAGTAAAATTTTATTAGGATTGAAAAGAAATTAGCTATCTTAATACAATAATATAAAATTCTTGTAAACTTTGTTGCTTCTAAATTAAAAGTGGGAATCAATATTAAAGTAACTTGAGATTTTATTAGGATAATCATAACATATAAAGACTACTTTGATAGATTTTTCAGCAAGTTAGAATTTTTTTTTGAAGATTGGTAGTTTGAAATGCTTGTGCACTGATAACAAAGTTGCTTCTATTTTTATTATTCGTATCACTGAGTATTTATATGTTACAAATTTTTTTATAAATACATTTTTCGTTTTCTATTATGGTATATGAGATTGTTGAATATTTTATCTCTAGCCATTGGAAGAGGTTGTTTCCTATGAATTGTTATTGTGGTTATTGCTATTCAAGTCATCAATGTATGTTGATTGATATTAGTATTGTTCGTAAGCAGTAAATTCTTGCATATTGATATAGTTAGGATTCGAATTTCTATTTAATAGTGACTCGGTAATGTTTTGTCAGATTTTCTAGTATCTTTTTCTTTTTATCTCATTGTTATTATTATTGGTCTCTCACGTAATGTTTTTTTCAATTCAGTATGCCTTGCATGATATTTTAGGTCATTTTTTTAGGTCATTTGATATTAGAAAATCACGTCTTTATTGTTTTACATGATAACTTTGTAGGTGGTGTTCTAGATTTGTTTAATTGATTTAGTTGTTATTAGTAGTAGTTGGTAGTAAATAGTGGTGGTGTTTTGTGATTGGACTTCTGAGTTTTTGAGTTTATTGTAGCTGTTGTTTTTGTACTTGTTAGGTTCACTTTCAAGTTGGAAATGAGTAAAGAATTTGAAAAAAAAAAAAGAACTTTCTCATGATATTACTTTTTTCAAAATAAGGCAAGGATTTGAGAGATATATTTTTGATAGTTAGATTCAAAAAAAAAAATTAAATTATGACTATCATGATTATTATTTCATGTTAATAAAAGATATTTTTTAAAAAAATATAGCTTTAAAATTACTAATGTTTCTTATGGTATTCAATTTTATTAGTAGATCTTTTTACCAAAAAAAAAAAAAAAAGAGAATACCACAAAACGATAGCATTGTGGATGTGATTAAAAATATCAGTTACGTAACGTGAATAGAGATGCACATTAAAATGAACATGGAGATTCACGACTACAAGCTTGATGTCCAAGTTTATTAATTTCTACATGTTTTAGTTTTTGCTACCAAGAGTATATATATATTTGAGTTTGTCTTTAGTTTATGAGTTTTAAGTTCAGTTAACTATTTATAAAGATGAGTTTTCTTTTTAGTGTTTTATCCTTACAAAAAATTAGGATCCATACTAATTTTATAAAATTCTTTTGCTATGTACTTGGATTATGTTAAAACCCAAATTATGTTTGAAGATTTTAGACAAAAAAAAAGGTAGCAGTTGTTATAACTAATGTTAGTTTATGTTAATTAGTTTTATTTTCATTATCTTACATGTGCGTTATTCATAAATTAGGTTATAATTGTATGATCAAATGAAAACATTTGAGTATATTTTACAATAATAATAAGTTAAATTTACAGGTGAATTTTGGCCTTGAGGATAATGAGATGATTGCTTACATTTTTTTGTTATGTTTTACGTTATTTATCTATTATTTATAGTCAAAAGCTATTAAATTTTATTCTGGTATATTTAATATTTAAGGTCATGGTAATAATTATTTCAAATGGTCCTTGTTAAAGAATTCTAGATAAGAGAAAATGAGCATGTTAATTTTTTTGTGACAATTACTATTTTTAATTTTTATAAATGTTCAATTGTCTTTTTAAAAGGTGCAGTCAAATCTTCAATTTGTTGTTTTGCTTTACTCCTCGGTTATTGTCTTTGTCTTGTTGTTTGGGATTTTGATTTACAACTGTTGTGTGTATTTTATTTACGTTGTATGTTTGTTGCTGTTCAGTTTTCTTTGCCTATAGTGTTGTTGTTTCCTATTGTTTTCTTTAACTTCATATGTCCTAGTGTTATTATTTTGGTCTATAAATATTATAAACTTTAGGCCTTGTATGTTCTTTCTCTTCTTTGATTTTGAAAGATTGTGTCTTATTTGATTGTGTTCTTAGTCATTCTCTTAAATCTTTGTGAACATTGTCATGGACTATAGTGGCCATCTCTTGTGAACTTTGCACTTATTTGATTCAACTGGAACTTGTTTCGACCTCATACTTCATCTTTTCTTTTATTGTTTCTATCAAAGTTCTTTGATTCAGATTTTCTTGTTAGGATGTAATTGACTCTTTTTATGGCGCACTTCATTATTTTTGTACGTCATTGCTTAATTGTGATCCTACGCATCCTTTCAAATCCTTGCAAACCTAATCTGTGAGGTTACTCTTCTCTTCCTAAGTTTTGTATCATTTTGGGTAAAATCCGAGTTTGTTTCGATGTCACGTGCAATTTCTAGATATAGCAAGCGATACACTAGTTCTTTAGGACACAGCTTATCAATGCTAAAGTTCGAAAAATTATAATTCTAAAGCTTGACATAAGATTGGTTGCTACCATGGACACAGACAACAGAACCAAGGAGATTACGAAGTAAGATTGAATTTTGAGGAGATGGATGATCGAAGGCTTTGTATATCTGAGTTGTCTAGGGAATGGGAGTTAGTAAATGTCAACTGCATCATTTTAACACACCTATGTTATAACTTTTACACCTGATTATACTTTTTTCTCATGCTTGGGAAAAGGCAAAAACCATGTAACATTTTTTATACTGTATCAATTTTCGAGGGCGAAAATTTTTTCAAGGGGGGTAGAATGTAATATCCCAAGATTTTGTTTTGAAACATTTTAGATTTACCCTTATCAAAATACCTATTCTACCCTCATTCCTTTTATCAAACCCTAACCCTAATCTCAAAATAAAACTCACCCTCCCTCTTACACACATACACACACACAATTCAGAGAAAGAGGGAGAAGGAGCGGAAGCACAGAAAAGAGAAAGGGGAGAGTGAGGGAACAGAGAAGAGAAAAGAGGAAGGGGAGGCTGTCCGTTGTTCACTGCCATCGCCTTGGAGCACTGATGAGCGGATAATTTATACGCTTTTTGGCATTGTTTTTAGTATGTTTTTAGCATGTTTTAGTTAGTTTTTATTATATTTTTATTAGTTTTTAGTTAAAATTCACTTTTCTGGACATTACTATGAGTTTGTGTGTTTTTCTGTGATTTCAGGTATTTTCTGGCTGAAATTGAGGGACCTGAGCAAAAATCTGATTCAGAGG